>NC_079458.1:41130312-41430312 GCF_903798145.1 Danio aesculapii
ACATATTTACAAGCTTTATTTAAGTTGAAAAGTCTGAAGTGAAAAAAGCCTAAAGTGAGCTCACACCCTCAATTTGTTTAGTGTCTGAGTTTGTTTTTCAGACACTAAATAAATCAGATTTATGATTCTGAATCCTGCACTTTCCTCCAACCTGGCCTCACCTTACTCAGTATCCACAGAGCAGTTAGTCATGAATAAACATCACTGTTTTTATATCTGTGAGCATTTAATGTATGGGAAGATTGTGTGTGTTTGTGTAGAGAACAGGCAGACAATTTTCACTGATTGTGTTTGATATTAAAATCAAGCCGAGGGCAGAAAAACAGGCTGTCAGGATCTGGAGAAACACAGACCGCATCTCTTTGATTTACTCTTTGGAATGATAATTGAGCTCAAAAACAGACAAAACAAGGCTTGTGTAGGCAGAGGCAGACACACTAGTCTAATTCCACATTGTGTGACTGTAAAGTGATGATATGAGTTGACATATGCACTTACTTAGACAACTTAAATAAAAATATTAATACTTGCACACATAAAAAATAATTTTAAAAATCTAATAAATAAATACATTACAGATCACCTTTTTTGAAAAGTATATTATTCTGTATGATTGGAGATAATAGTTTTTGATAACTAACTTGATTTTACATGCAGACAGGGTTCAAGGCAAAATGATTAGCCTTAAATTTACAACATATACAGTGGTGTGAAAATGTGTTTGCCCCTTTACTGATTTTATTTTGCATGTTTGTCACACTTTAATGTTTCAGATCATCAAACAAATATAACGATTAACAAACATAACACAAATAAAGTCATCATGCCTTTTGGTATTAAGCTTTTTAAGGGAAAATTAAATATAAAACTACATACACACTGAAAAAAGTGTTGCATGCAAAACTGTTGCAAACTATTTATTTATTTGTGTTGAATTTAAACAAACAAATTAAACTGAGCAATGTTCAACTTAATGTGTTTGTTTAAATTCAGGCCAAATAAATTGTTTACAACCACTTAATGTAATAAAATTGAGTAAATCCAAGGAATCATCTTTGAATATTTTTTTTTTAGTGCAGTAACCCTGTGTGAAAAATTGTTTGCCCCTAAAACTATTAACTGGTTGGGCCAATATTAGCATCAATAACTGCAATTAAGTGTTTTCGATAACTTGCAATGGATCTGTTACAGTGCTGAGGAGGAATTTTGGCCCCCTCATATTTGCAGAATAGTTGTAATTCAGCCATATTAGAAAGTTTTCAAGCATGAAGTGTCTTTTTAAGGTCACTCCACAGCATCTTAATACAATTCAGCTCAGGACTTTGACTAGGCCACTCCAAGGTCTTCATTTTTTTTTTCTTCAGCCATAGAATTCCTGGTGTACTTTGGATCATTTGGAAACACTTTTTCACACATGACCATGTAGTATTATGTTTTTGTTTGCTCTTAATAATAAAGAATTAATTTTAAAACTGCAGCGTGTGTTATCTTTGTCCCACTTTAATGTTTTAGATCATCAAACAAATGTAAATATTAGTTAAAAAACACATGTAGGCACATCGTGCAGTTTTGAAATAAATGTTTTTATTATTAAGACTGCCTTTTATAAGGTCGTGCCACAACATCTCAATTAGATTCAGGTCAGGACTTTGACTAGGCCACTCCAAAGTCTTCATTTTACTTTTCTTCAGCCATGGAATTCCTGGTGTGCTTTAAATAATTTGGAAACTCTTTTTCACTCAGGACTAAGTTTTGTATTTTTTGTTTTCCTTTAATAATAAAACCTTCATTTCAAAACTGCAGCTTGTTATCTTTGACTGATATTTAAATTAGTTTGACGATCTAAAAACACTGACAAATTTAAGTGTGACAAACATGCAAAAATGTTAAGTGTAACTCACAGTATTTCCTGTTATTTTTTCATCCTGTAGAAAGTCTTATTTATTTTACTTAAAGCAGTTTAATATAATATATAATATTAGTATCATATTTTTATGCAATAGTTTTTAATGTCAATATTATTAATCCTCTTAGGAAGCCTACAGAAACGCATCTGTTTTGATCTATTTCAGCTGTTCTGATCTGCCGTGTGTTTTGGCTGAAGGTTTGATGTTAGCATTAGCATCAGCATGTTCACCTGTCCAGCTCTTCTCTTCATCTCTGTTCTCCAGGCCAGATGTTTGATCACTTCCATATTCTCCTGTTCATGTGTTTTCAGGCTCTGTCTGCTTATTATTCATTTCTCCTGCAGTAAATCCATTCAGATCTCACAGAATAACACGATAACATCAGCCAGAGGAGACTGTGAATGCCCTCACCATCACACTCTTCCTGTTGTGTTATGTGTGTCTGTGTGCGTGCATGTTTCTGTGACTTATGAGGACACAAATTTGCATAATGACATGAAGAGAACAGGTATAACTGGAGAACATGACTTATGAGGACATTGTCAATGTGCTGTTTTTCAAAAAGCTAAGTCAGGCAGAATTGGTTTGTTTTTATTTTTTTAATCGAAGGTAAAAATGCACACGGTTACCCTTGAGGGTTGGGTTTAGCGATAGTGTTGCGACAAAAAAATATATACTATTGAAAAATAAGAAACGTATGGAATTTCATGCTAAGGCAAGCATTGTTATATCAATAATGCTTTACAATACATTTCTGTAGTATGAAGTCGTCTGTAAAGATTTTTTAATTATTAATAAATCCTTCAGAATCATTACTTCATGTTAACTAATGTAGGAATGAATATTGTTTAATGCCAGTTATTATGGTTTCCCATGCTGTACTCTGGTAATAAGTGGATGAAATCTTTTACTGAAGAGTCTTACAGTGAGAGGAAGAACTTATTTCTTCTTTTTTCCTCTGAGATAATTATAGACATGCTGGAGAGATGAGGGAAAAAAAGTACTAAAGAGGAAACGGACGGACGCTTCGCATGTGAAAGGTTAATCACCCTTTTTTAGTCCAGGTTTTTCAGTTTTCCGCAGTAAATGACATGCTGAAAATACAGAGGAAAGCATTAAGACGCTCTTATGAGGCTTTCAGAGCACTCGAGTCCAGCAGGTGTTCAGTGAAGAACAACTGAAATTACACTGAGCTTCATTCAGAGCAGGCTTTTATTCACTCGCTGATCTGCTGCTCACATACACTGAGGACTTCAGCTCACACACTCACTCAGTTCAGTCATATCTTACTGCTGCCTATTTCTGTATTTACTTTATTTTGCCCAGTGTATTTGTGTTTCAGTTGCTTTTGTAAGATTTAGGAGGAAAATCATGATAATGGTCATAAAAATTATTTATTTAATAATTATTTATGATAATGGTCAGGATACGGCCCTGTCCAAGACATAACACAACAGCACTGTTCTGCTGTATGTTGGAAAACTCCAGTAATGTGTATGATATCCTAATTCACTACTCAACAGCAACCCCCCCCCCCCCTCCCATTTTTTATTTCATGATAATAGTCATGAAAATACTTAATTTTGTATTTAATTTTATCCCATGGTTTTGTATTTCAGTTGTTTCTGTAAGATTTATGAGGAAAAATCATCATGGTGTTCATGAAATATTTTATTTTAGCTGTTTTATTTTATATCATGATATTGATCATGAATATATATATATATATATATATATATATATATATATATATATATATATATATATATATATATATATATATATATATATATAGATGTGTGTGTGTGTGTATATATATATATATATATATATATCATATATCATGATACTCATGTAGTTTCAGTTGTTTTGTTTTTTGTATTTTAGCTTGTTAATATTTTGTATTTTAACTTTGATTTTCAGTTTTTAAGTTTCAGGTTTTGTAGTATTAGTAGATTTAATATATATTTTAAAATAAATATTGGTCTTATTTTTAGTTGTAGCTGAACTAAATAAAAAAGGAACATTTTTCTATAATATAACACTATTGTCACCTTCAAAAGAAATGCATATATATATATCAAATATATATTTCAAAACACTGCAAATTAAATATAAATTTAAACAACACATTTAATTTCCTCGAATATATTAAAAACCCATAATAATTTCCCTCTATAAGCCAGCATGATGAACAGCATTCAGTTTGCTCAGTAATAATAAATAAATGGAAAGGATGCAGTCTTCAGCTGTTTGTTTACGGATCTGATTAGTTGCCGTGGTGATGTGGAGGCTGTAGAGGCTAGTCCTCTTAATGCAGAGCTTATAGTGTGTGTGTGTGTGTGTGTGTGTGTGTGTGTGTGTGTGTGTGTGTGTGTGTGTGTGTGTGTGTGTGTGCGTGTGTGTGTGTGTGTAGCGGCCGGTCCTCTTAATGCAGAGCTGATTGTGTGTTTTTGTGTTTCTGCAAGTGTGTGTATATATGTGTGTGTTGCGGTCAGTCCTCCTATTGCAGAGCTGATAGAGTGTGTGTAGGTGCGTTTGTTCGTCTGTGTGTAACGGCCACTCCTCTTAATGCAGAGCTGAGGTGTGTGTGTGTGGAGAGGCTCCTTCAGCGCAGCACAGATGACACACACATGGCAGCGCTGTGATCAGGCCTGTGTGATTACTGACGTACATGTGTGTGTTTCTGAGCTTTCTGTGCTGTCCTGTGCTCTCTAATCATCCTCCTCTCTGCTCTGGGCTGTGTGTGTGTAATTGGCTGTGGTCTCGAACACACACCACAGACGGCCTCATTACGGGCCCCGATACAGAACCACATACAGTTCCTCCACGAACGTGACCCCATTTTGTCAATAAGAAATGGGTTCTGTTCATGTACTTTGTGCTGGATTGCATTAAGATATGAAAGATAACACACAAACTAGACATGTTTAAAGCTCCTAGTCTGTGACTTGTTGACGTTTAGGAAGTTGTGTGTATATTAAGCTATAGGCAGGTTATAGTTGGAGATAAACATTGCAGGACGGCCCTCGAGGATCAAGTTTGCCCAGAGCATACCTGCCAACACTCCCATTTTTCCTGGGAATTTCCCATATTTCACACCCTTCTTCCACCATTCAGTTCAATTCAATTCGTCTTTATTTCTCTAGCGCTTTTACAATGTAGATTGTGTCAAAGCAGCTTCACATAGAAGATTATAGTGAATTGAAACAGTGTCAGTTCAGTTTTCAGTGTTGAAGTTCAGTTCAGTTCAGTGTGGTTTAATTTTCACTGCTGAATGTCCAAACACTGAAGAGTAATCCATCGATGCACAGCTCCACAAGTAGCAAAACATGCAAGCCAGTGGCGACAGTGGAGGAACAAACTTTTTGACCAATCGACGAAAGTGAAGGAAAAACCTTGAGAGAAACCAGGCTCAGCTGTGCAAGACCATTTCTCCTCTGGCCAAACTTCTTGTGCAGAGTTGCACTCTAGGGGCCAGAGGCTGGAGAACGCTGGACGTCCATCGTGGAGAAGCTGCAGGTGTGAGTATAGGTCACTGGCGGGTGTTCAGGCTGGCCCACGGGATCAGTGTGGAGACTCGTCTGTCACTGGTGTCTTTCATTATATGGTGCATTGTGTGTATGCTTTACTAAAAAGATTGGTCTTTAATCTAGTTTTGAATTGAGAGAGTTTCTCACCCAAAAGCTCCTGTAATTTGTATGATATCCTAATTTGCTACTCATCATCAATTTTGGTACAGTCCCATCACAAAGCCCCCCAAACCCCTTTGCTCTCCCCCCGGTCATCATCTTTGGTACGACAACCTCCCAGGATTTCAGAGACAAATGTTAGCAGGTATGTCTTAGACCATTCCCCACCCCCCGTCTTCAACTTTGGTACAGTCTCAACTACCCCCGGTTATCAACTTTGGTACAGTCCCTTCACAACCCCAAACCCCCCACCCCACCTTAATCACTACACCAGTTATCATCTTTGGTACAGCCCCCTCTTGCCCTTTCTCCCCAACCTTCCAGGATTTCAGAGACAAATGTTGCCAGCTGTGTCTTTGAGCCAATCAGAATCAAGCTTTATTCATATGATATCCTAATTTGCTACTCAACATCACCCCAGCTCCCCACCCCCTCAGTCTTCAATTTTGGTACAATCTCAACTACCCCCAGTCATCAACTTTGGTACAGTCCCATCACAACGTTCCCACCCCATTCTCTCATTCCTTTTCCGGTCATCATCTTTGGTAGAGTCCCCTACCCACACCTTGCCTGCCCGAATTTCAGAGGCAAATGTTGGCAGGTATGTCTTGGAGCCAATCAGAATCATGCATGGTATCCTAATTTGCTACTTGGCATCATTCACCACCCCCACCCCCCAGTCTTCAACTTTGGTAAAGTCCTAACCATGCCTGGTCATCAACTTTGGTACTGTCCCATCACAACGCTCCCTCTTCCCTCCCATTTCATCTTCTTTGTAACAGTCCAATACCACCCCCCCCCCCCTACTTCATCAACTCTAAACACAGGTGACTTTTCCACCTTCTTTATTAATAAAATCACATCAATAAATCCAGTTATCAATATCACAAACCAACAAACACATTTTACCATCAAGCATAAATGTGCTCTCATCATTCTCTCCACTCTCAGAGTCTCCAAACTCATCCTTTCCAATCATCCTACTACTTGTCTGCTGATTCTGTTCTTTCTCTGTTGCTTCTACTTCTTCAGTTGTCACTGCACTTGCTCATATAATCAATATATGCCTTCAGACTGGTTCATTCCCATAGCACTCGGATAAGCCCACTTAAGAAACCTACTCTAATTCCAGCACTTTAAGGAAACTATAGAGCGGTTCCCTTCTTCTGTTCATTGCTAAAACTTCCAAAGAGATATCTGCCTTTTATACACAGAACAACCTCTTGGATGGCGGCCAGTTTGGCTTTAAAAGTGGACGTTCAGCAGAGAGAGTTAGAATTATACTTTATTGTCCCTTACAGGGAATTTCTCTCGAACCCAACCTGCAACAACAGTGAGCCTCCACATACACTAATAGAGAACGAGAAACATTAACAACACCAACAGCAGTGACCTTTAAAAGTACCATCAAGATTTAGTAGTTTAAAATGTCAATAGAGATATTAATGCGGTTGCGGTTTCTTCTGCTTAAAGGAACTCTATATTGCTTCTCTGATGGCAGAAATTCATACATTGAAAATAAAACATGCTATTACTTAAGCATTTCTAAAACCAATATGTTCTCTCTTACAACCGATAACTTTCTCGGAAACTTTAACAAGATGCACACGTTGTGCTTTTGATTGAGCTGAAACTTTACTATATCAAGCCTGCATAACACCATTTAATAAACTTCACATAACTGCTTAATAAAACAGCAATAGGAGATTCTGACTGCCGAGCTTTCAGTTGGGAAAGTCATGACTCGCCGAATTATCTTCCAAATCTCAAGTATTCCTCTTGCTGAACCTGCTTGCTGTTATGACACTGCAAGGCCCAATCCCAATTCTACTCCTTAGCCCTTCCCCTTACCCCTCCCATCGTTTTGCGCATTCATGTGAAGGGGTAGGGGTGTCCCAATTCTTTTTAGCTTGAAGGCATAGGGCTTGAATGAACAAATAATGTTTGACAGAAGGACAAGATGTCTGTCTGCATGTGTACACTGACAGCAATTGAAAACATTTAAGTGCATCAATATTCAGTAGTTCTTTTAAAATGTATTGTACACTGAAACTAATTTCGGGATAAGATATACTTCGGGATGTAATGTAGAAAAGATATGCAACTGAATTATATACATTTGAGTAAGCGTATATATTTTCAATGTTACTGTAAAGCATTATCTAATAATCATTGCTTTATATGTGCAAACAAACAATGTTGTCTACAAATGAATCCTTAATCCTGCGCTATTAAAGTGATTGAAGGTCAAAATTAAATAAATGAACGATCAGAACCTCCTGAGCCGTTCCTGCTAGACACACAGCTGGTTTCCGGTGCCCTTGTTGTGTTCGCCTCAGGTTTGTTTACCTCATATTGAGTGTTTATTTCAGTGATCAGCAATCATCTCGAACGCACAGGCCTGTCCAGTTGGAGTGATTTGCAGGGACGCAGCTGGTCCGAGCACCTGCAGCTTCTGACCGGCGTCTGAGCGTGGCATCTGTTTGGCAGGAGGTTTCTCTGCTGGACACACCATGACCCGCGCAGCACTGGCTGAATGGCGGCTCTCATGTAAGCAGAGTCCAAATGCATGTGGAAAAGCACTAAGCATCTCCAGGCTGTTTCTCTGCTTGTGAGCGTGCGTTTCTGTGTGACCAAGATTAAAGTCACAGTGAAATCAAAATGTACTTACTTTATTTTTATATATAAACCATAGATTTGTGCACTTTGTCAAAAATCCTTTTATTTTATATCATCATCTTCTCACCCACCTTCGAAACCACGTTTTCTTCACATCTGGCCACATTGATAGGGCTTCATTTAGGATGGAGCTGTCAGTCCCTTAGTGCAGGGCTGTCAGTCCTTTAGGGCGGGGCTATCAGTCCTTTAAGGCGGAGCTATCAGTCCTTTAGGGTGGGGCTATCAATCCTTTAAGGCAGAGCTATCGGTTCTTTAGGGCTGAGCTATCAGTCATTTTAGGCGGAGCCATCAGTCACATTGGGTGGAGCTCAATTTTTATGTCATTTTTTAGGCGGAGCTATCAATCTTTTTAGGCAGAGCTATCAGTCATTTTGGGTGGAGCTATGTCATTTTTTAGGCGGAGCTATCAGTCATTTAGGACGGGCTCATTTCTTTAGGACTGGCCTATCAATCTTTTAGGGTGGGGCTGTCAGTCCTTTAGGGTGGAGCTGTCAACCCTTTAAGGCGTGCTCAGGCATTTAGGGTGGGGCTATCAGTCTTTTAGGGTGGAGCTACCAGTCATTTTGGGTATGGTTATCAGTCATTTAGGGCGGACTATCAGTCTTTTAGGGTGGAGCTGTCAGTCATTTTGGATCAAGCTGTCTGTCCCTTAGGGCATGGCTATCAGTTGTTTAGGGTGGGGTTGTCAGTTGTTTAGGGTCAAGCTGTCAGTCCTTTAGGGTGGGACTGTCGTCCTTTAGGGCGGAGCTGTCAGTCCTTTAGGGCGGAGTTATCAGTCATTTTGGGCATGGTTATCAGTCCTTTGGGGCAGGGCTATCAGTCCTCTATGGCAGGGCTATCAGCCCTTTAAGGTGGAGCTCTCAGTCCTGTAGCGTGGAGCTGTAAGTCGTTTAGGGTCAAACTGTGAGTCCTTCACGGTGGAGCTCTCAGTCCTTTAGGGTGGGGCTATCAGTCATTAAGGGTGGGGCTATCAGTCATTTGGGGTGGGGCTATACGTCCTTTAAGGTGGGGCCATCTTTCATTTAGGGTGGAGCTATCAGTCATTTAGGGCGGAGCTATCAGCCCTCTTTTTTTCTTGTTAATTTATTCTTTTTTATTTTATTATTACTTTTATGTATTGTTCATGACATAAAAATGTAATAGTAAGTTTTTTATTTTCTTTTTCTTTTTCTAGCACAATTCCTGACATTTTTCCCCAGATTTGTAAGATTAAAAAGTCATAACTGCAGGAAAAAAGTAGTAAGATACAAACTCACAATGTTCTTACTTATTAGAGCAAACCTCTTTAATGTTGTCAAGATCTGTGGTAAAGCATTGTTCCTTCTGTGCACATCTGATCAGCTGTATGGTATAGAAAAAAACACATGTGTGTGTTGAAAACATTGTAGAAAATAGACACTTCACACCATTAGAGAATAGGTTGAAAAGATTACCGGATGATATCATTATCATGAGACCTAAATTGCTTTTCCTTTTCCATTTGGCCAGAGCATTTTCCCCCATCACCTTAGAGAAAGTGTGGATGAAAATGATGATGGTTAAAATGAGGAACAATTTCCTCTAAAACCCACATGAGGGTGTGAATCCAAATGCCAGCTTTAAAATGTTGATATAAGAGAGTAAGGAGGAGATCTGAATGTTAAAAAGAAATTATATACATGCATGCTGTAAGAGCAACTGCTGACACCTTGTTTATTACAATCTACTTTAGCTTTTTTTGACTGATTTTCATTTATTCTCACTGTTAAACTTCATACAAGTGGTCATTGCTAATTGACTGCTAAGATCAAGTCACTCAGACCACATTCACAAGTGGAAAATGATTGACCTGATCACATTAGTAGTGTCAAAACAGGCATCTTAAATAAGATGACAGACGTTTAAAGCTTAACTTTAACATCTCAATAGAAGCGTTGAATGTAAATATAATGTTAGCATACAATATGAAATGCACTTTTAGCATGAGATTGAAATATTTATGTATTTGAAAGCAACATAGTGCCACTTTTGCTTCAAAACTGAGAGAAAATTGGTGGGACAGCGTCAGCCATATGGGAGTCAATAGAAAGCTCAAGCTCTAAACACTCCACAGCTCAGATGACAGACTCTTGATTTCTATATCAGCCTGTCCTTTCAGCACGAGCTCAGCTGGAGGTTTTCAGCAGATTTCCTGTTGGGCCTCATTGCGTGTTCATTTGAAGATGTGAGCGGGTGGGATGGTAATGGAGTGGAACTTAAAACAATCTCCCAAAATGAAGGGGAAGTGGTAAAGAAGTAGCGCAGCTAAAAGAGAGCCAAACAGGTATTGAGTCTTTGCTTCACAGTGGCTGACTTTCATCTGTAGCAAGCGTATGGCTAAAGGCTACAATGAAATATCACAATAGCATGGCATGTTAAATAACCGAACAGCTAGTCATGATTGGGAGCTCTTATGTTGTGTTTTCTTTTTTTTCTGTTTTTTGGGGGGAGGAGGGGTGTGTGGGGCTGTTTACACCTGATCACTTCATGCATTTTTATTTTAGATCAGAAAGCTGTCCGTTACTTGGATGTCAATGGATATACAGTAATTCCAATTGCTCAAACCACTTTAGGAGTTGTTCTGGGACAAAACAGTTGTAGAGTTTTTTGTTTTCAGACCAAACAGGACAGGTCTAAATGCCTCTGGATGTTAAAACATGGATGTTTTTAAAAATAAATAAATAAATAAATAAATGTTACTGCTTCCAAAATGCAACAACAAAAAAAAAAAGGCTAGACATAAATGAATATAGCAGTGCCAATGCAAAAATGCAATGCTATGAATGTCCGGATGGCATCGGGCCAGTCTGCACTGCTAGCTGACTTGTGAAATAATTGCCCCAATTTAGGCCAAACCATAAGGTTTTTAAAGTGTTAGAAGTACTTAAGGGACCTTGTGTTGGATCTTGTGGCCGTTTAGCTGAAAAAGAGAGTTTTTTTTTCAGTTAATGGAATGTCCTTGTGCTGCTGAAATTGCGTTCTATGCATTTTTAATTGTTTTGAATTAATCATTAAGAGTGTCCACTCAAAGTCTGCTAACGAGAGACTCCATTGGGTCTATACTGTAAAATACATTACAGCATATTAATTTGTCAAATGTGTTTTGCATTGTTCTTCAATAGATCACTGTAATATTATATAGCTGTGAAGTTACTTTTCCTAGCTGTAATTGGTTTTTTAAAAATGCGCGAGGGCGGCACACGGCCAGCTGAAAATTCAGTGAGCAGGTGGGAAAGGGTGTGTGTGTGTGTGGTTCAGAAACTGTGTAGTGTGAACGAATTAGAAATGTTGGGCAACATTTCTAGCCAGAGTCACGGTCACAGTCAGTGGATGGCCTCCGCAGAGAGCCCAGCGCTGGCAGAGACACACAAACACACAGGAGAAGTTGAAAGTGCATAAAATATTTGTTGTTTTGAGAGGCTGAAATATCAGCTACTTGTTTTTGTGCCAGATTCACTGTTAAATTTATGAGCAAAATTCACAGCGTTGCTTAAATCCATATAAAGTTTTATGTGTGCAAAGAGTCAGCCACAAGTTTTCAGGTACAGTAGATGACAATGAGTTGGCTACAAAAAAACAACCAAAAAAAGAAAACAGGAAACTTAGAGGGTAATCAAATGGAGCACGATGATTGTTTTCCAAATGTATTTATTTATTTATTTATTTTTTAAGGTTAATTCACCCAAGAATGAGGAAGCTGTTATTAATTACTTACCTTCATGTCTTTACAATCTCCCCTAAAACTTTTGATCATCTTCGTAAAAACAAATGAACATATTTTTTATCATTTATATTTTTTAAATTTGAAAGCTCTTTCATCTTCCATATGTCAATGGTTTCCACACACTTGAATTCCAGAAAAGGAACCAAAAACATTGTCAAAACATTCCATGTGACTGGTGGCTCATTTGTAGTCATTTAAAGAATTTTGTTTTTGTGCCAAAAAACAAGAACTCTGGCATTTTTTCCAGCATCTGTGGCTGATTTGAACATAATCACAAACCAGGCAGAGGTGAACTTAAACACAAACCAGGCACAGGTGAGCATAATCACAAACTAGGCACAGGTGAACATAATCACAAACCAGGCACAGGTGAACATAATCACAAACCAGGCAGAGGTGAACTTAAACACAAACCAGGCACAGGTGAACTTAAACACAAACCAGGCACAGGTGAGCATAATCACAAACTAGGCACAGGTGAACATAATCACAAACCAGGCACAGGTGAACATAATCACAAACCAGGCACAGGTGAACATAATCACGAACCAGGCACAGGTGAACATAATCACGAACCAGGCACAGGTGAACATAATCACAAACCAGGCACAGGTGAACATAATCACGAACCAGGCACAGGTGAACTTAAACACAAACCAGGCACAGGTGAACATAAACACAAACCAGGCACAGGTGAACATAATCACAAACCAGGCACAGGTGAACTTAAACACAAACCAGGCACAGGTGAACATAAACACAAACCAGGCACAGGTGAACATAATCACGAACCAGGCACAGGTGAACATAATCACAAACCAGGCACAGGTGAACATAATCACGAACCAGGCACAGGTGAACTTAAACACAAACCAGGCACAGGTGAACATAATCACAAACCAGGCACAGGTGAACTTAAACACAAACCAGGCACAGGTGAACATAATCACAAACCAGGCACAGGTGAACTTAAACACAAACCAGGCACAGGTGAACATAATCACGAACCAGGCACAGGTGAACTTAAACACAAACCAGGCACAGGTGAACATAATCACGAACCAGGCACAGGTGAACTTAATCAAAAACCAGGCACAGGTGAACATAATCACAAACCAGGCACAAGTGAACATAATCACGAACCAGTCATAGGTGAATGTGAGCACCAAGCAGAAACAGGTGTAAACAAAGGGCCTGTTTTGCAGTCAGGGTGTGCAGTTACCACAGGCAGTTGTAATTTGCAATTAGTATTTTCTACTAGAGTCAGCAGCACAACATGCAAACATTGTTTTGCCACTAGTAAACACACACCTCAATAAGGCAAACAGTTGTATTTACAATTTTATACGCAAAAGTGTTCCCGGAGCTTCGTTTGCTTACAATTGAACCAAGTCACATGGACTTGTTTTTTCTTGACTATGAGCATCTCGTGACCATTGACCATTATATATAAAGGGTCAGAGAGCTCTTGGATTTCATTTAAAATATCTTAAGTTGAGCTCCAAAGTCTCAGGGTATAGTAATGACATGAATACTAATAACAGATATTTAATTTTTGAGTGAACTAACCTTTTGAACCTTTTAATAAAAGCACTCATGCCTCGCATCTTTTAAAGGGGACCTGTTATGCAAAAATCACTTTCATAAGGGGTTTAAGTTACTGTTGTGTGGTAACAGTCTATGAATGTAACCAGCTTCTAACAATACAAATGTATTAATTTCATTTTTTATAATCAGACTTGATAAAAACAGTCTGCAGAAACACTTTGATTCACATTCTCCCTTTGTTCGTGTCATCAGAGGGGGAAAGCCCCGCCCACTAGTGACCATCTCTACCTCATTAGCATAGAACGTCGGTCTTGTTTTTTTTAATCTGCCACTATGCTGACATACAAGCACTTGTAGCTCCGCCTTCTTTTGAAAACACCACAATCTTATTTGAATTTAAAGCGACAGTCACCAAAACGATGCAAGCATCTACTTCTTGACTTGAAGCTCTGGGTTCTATTTGTTTTGTTTGTTAATTTCCGTTTCTCTTGTCTCATGTTTTTAACCACAAAAGCTATCATTAAAACTGTATTATATTGACCTTATTCTTCAAGTGTGCTCATTTTTGTGATTGTTTAAGAACTTCTGATTCAGTTGCCTATGGCAGAAATGACTAGGAATAATAAACAGCAGAAAACGGTCAAACTGCTTGCTCTACAAACAAGTGTTCAGGACTATACATAAAAAGTAGACTAATGTAATGAGAAAATATAAGTTTGTAACATCAAGCAGCTGAACAAACTGTTTTTAACATCTAAAAATCAGTGGAAGTGAAAGAGACAGGAATTCTCGAGCCTAAAAAATTCCAATGGCTGCACCCGCTTGTGCATGAAGAATAAGGTCAATACTGTACTGTAGTTGGATGTCACAAGCTGGAGCCTATAGAAACGCACTCTTTCATTAGCATATCCTCCTCAGAGAAGCTGTCAAAGGCCATTAGCTGAGATTCAGAGGAGCTGCAAGGAATTATCTTACGCCACGGAGTGTCATGGTTGTCTGCTTCCGGCCCTCATCTCCGCAACAAGCACACAATCTTGTCCACTAATAAAACCAGACAAACCCCTGGCGGACCCTGAGCCCACAGCGCCGGATTCAATTGATTGTGGCAAGGTCAACACGAAAGCAGCTACTTCCATTTACAAAATAGAGGATCGGACGTCCCTAACATCCTAATACAGCTAGGATAATTTAACCCAGCCGTTGTCAAATGATAACTTGACCCTGTTAGCATGCCAGAATCTAGATTTCTTCACATGAAACATAGTTTCTGATTAATTAGATGGAATCCGTATATACATATATAAATATACACACATAAATAATCTGTATATTTTCCCCAAATGTCGGTTTATTTTTTAACACATTTTTAAACATATAATACTTTGAATAACTCATTTCTAATAACTTATTTCTTTTCTCTTTGCCATGATGCCAGCAGATAATAATTGACTAAATACATTTCAAGACCCTAGTATTCAGCTTAAAGTGACATTTAAAGGCTTAACTAGGGTAATTAGGGTAACGTTAGAGTAATTAGGCAAGTCACTGCAGTGTTTCTTCTAGGATTTTGTACAGCTGTGGCGGCAGGCCTTTTACACAGATCTTCTAACTACCTATGGCGTTATTTCAATGACAAATGGCGTTATTTCAATAACATTCACATAATACGAGCATGCGAATCTCTTTGCTTGTGTGCCGATTTGCTCTGTTCGTGCACAAAACAAAACTTCTTGCACTCCTCCTCAAATATACGCTGCTCAAGTGCAGGTTTTCATGTGTGCTCTCAAAGAAACGCTGCTGAAGTGTGAAAATGTCCTTGCTCTGTTAAACATCATTTGGGAAAAATTAAAAAGAAAAAAAAATTCAAAGGGGGTCGAATAATTCTGCCTGTACATTGTTTCCCAGAGTGTTTAACATGGTCCTAATACACCAAGTAATACAAAAAGAATTTAGTTAGAGTTAGCTTTTGCAGCTGGACGTTACTTTACAATGCTCTTGATGGGTGAACATTAGCCAGTGGGGCAGTGTCTTTCGTCTCTCCAGGTGTGAATTATTCATACTTACTGTATTCTGACCCATGTAAATCATTGTAATGTTAACTTGGAAAGAGAGAACAGAATAATTTTCACATAATTGTGAAGTAAATATTCTAGCCTACAAGACTGGTTACTCAAAAGTCTTATTCAGGCCTATTCAGTGTGGTTCTTGGACCAGTGTGTTTTTTTTTTTCCAAAACCTACTAACCACACATAATATTTTTTCCCTAAAAAACAGAAGTACGTGTATATCAATATGTATATCAATATTTCTCACGTATTATTGTAGCATTTGTACAGTTTGTACTGAAAACTAAATAAATACATGTTGGCCAGTATTATGTAATAAGTAGCTGAAATGAGCACAAATGTCAGGGCATGTCAAATCATCTTAGGGGCCCCAAAATCACCCCAGACCCCAGAGGGTTAAGGGGGCTAATAATATTGACCTAAAATGCTTTTAAACATTAAAAACTGCTTTTATTCTAGCTGAAATAAAACAAATAAGACTTTCTCAAGAAGAAAAAATATCTGAAATACTGTATGAAATTCATTGCTCTGTTAAACATCATATGGGAAATATTTGAGACAGCAATATTCACGGGAGGGCGAATAATTTTCAACTTCAACTGTACATAAAAAACCTTAAAATTTAAGTACGAAGCCAAAACCACATCAAACAATGTGAGCTCGGAGGAATTCTTTCCATTTTCGTGTCGTTTTTCCCTCAGAATGGGCTGTGGTAATGATGAGGAATGGCCGGTTTGGGTTTCGGCTTTGGCTTTGATTGCTAGCAGCTTTATTTCAGCTCAGTTTATCAGACTCTTGAAGGAATTGTTCTACAGTCCCAGCGTATTAAGCGAAATCGTGTAAATGAATTGAGGCAATTCAAGAGCATATCTGTCAGTACACTGAGCACCGGTAATGATACCTGTATTATGAGGCGTATATTGTGATTATAATTGTCTGGATTCAATTAGGGAAATAATTCCAAACACGTGCCACAATAATTAATACAGGTTATTTCTGGCTCGACAGGCGCACAGCAGACAGCTATTCACCCGCTAACAGTTGAATATGTGTTCATGGTGATGTGAGGAAAGAGAGAGTAGCACAATAAAAGACATCAGTCAGTTTTCATCACAAAGTGAAAACCAAAATTTATGGTCTAGAAATTAAATGAATGACCTTTATTTAGTGTTATTTTATTTAATTAATTTATTATTATAGATATTTATTTATATATTTGTATCTTTTTATATTTCAATATCTACAAAAAATAAACAAATGAAAGAAAGAAAGAAATATGTTTATTTATTTATTAATTTTGTAGAAGAGTCTGATATTAGCTGCAGTTTACACCAGTGTATGAATAGCTAATGTATGGTGTAGAAATGAAATGAGTGACCTTTAAGTTTTATTTTGAAAAACAGTGGGGGTTTTTTCTAATAATACTTTCAATAAGACTACAGTGTTAGTGTATCTATTTATTTTTTTGTCTGGTTTTGTTTTGTCTGTCAAAATTAAGAATTTAAATCTTGTTTTAATTGACATTACTATGAAAATAACATATAAACAATATATAAATATATATAGTATGGCTGCACGATATTGGAAAAATCAAGACTGTGATATTTTTTTTTTTATTCTGTGATATATATTGTGATCTACTGCATCTACAATTTCACCAAATGTTTGAATAGCACTATTGGGAAAGAATTTAGTCACACTTTATTTTAAAATTCAGTTCTCTCTATTAGTAAACCCTTAACTATGACTTTTGCTTCAATAAACTCCTTAATTTACTCCTTATTAATACATATTTAGGTAGTTTAGGTATCAGGTTTGGGATGTAGAATAAGATCATGCAGAAAATGTAGATTATAAATACTAATAAGCAGGCAAAATGTCAATAATATGCACACTAATAATCAGTTATTTAATAGTGAGAATTAGTCCTTAAAGTGTTATCAAATGTATTAATTATGATTGATTAAGATGAATCTGTAGGGGAGTGAATCATGCATAAAATAATAATAAACAAACTATAAGCATAGATGAATGCAATAACAACACACATTTCTAATCAGCCAATCACATGGCAGCAGCTCAATGCATTTAGGAATGTAGACATGATCAAGACGATCTGCTGCAGTTCAAACTGGGCATCAGAATGGGGATTTAGGTTATTTTAAATGTGGCTTGGTTGTTGGTGCCAGACGGGCTGCTCTGAGTATTTCAGAAACTGCTGATCTACTGGGATTTTCACGCACAACCATCTCTAGGGTTTACAGAGAATGGTCTGAAAAGCGGAAATATCCATTGGCCGCAAATGTCATAAGCACAAATCATTTCATGTGGGAGATTGGCATCATGGATGTGCAGCCGACAAATCTGCAGCAACTGCGTGATGCTATCATGTCAAGATGGAGCAAAATCTCTGAGGAATATTTCCAGTACCTTGTTGAAGCTAAGGATTAGGCAGTTCTGAAGGTAACCCGGTACCAGTAAGGTGTACCTAATAAAGTGGCCGGTGAGTGTATATAGCCAATATATATATATATATATAATATTGTGCTGTGAATCTTCTAACATCCAGATAATTTCAGTCTCTTTTTTTAACCTTTGACGTATCCAACTTATTCCCATTAAAATGATAATGAGCAATGTAAATGCCAGGCATGCTGTTACTCTTTATATTTGCTTGTTAGTTATAATTGGTTTACTTTGTTGCCTTGGTTTGCATCCTGAATTGTGGTTGATCTATTTGAGCATCTATATTAGCTACTGTTTACACCAGAGTATGAATAGCAGAAGAATGTGTTTTGTGGACTCAACATTCACTTGGTGACAGATGCTGTTCACACAAAGTCTGAACAGAAGAGATACGGTAATGGGAAATGATTTGAGATGATGGGAGGAGTTGAAATGGACTTTAGGTCATAAGGGCGGCTAATTGCACACAATGTAAATAAGCTGCGACAAAACTTCTCATACAGACTCTTTTGTTGCTTTATAAACACTGGTATTTCCGGCAGAGGATGAATGTTTCGGCTTCTTTTCTTTCTGTTTTAAGTGTTTTTGGATGAAATACAACCTGCATCTGTTTTTAAGATCGAAGAAAGCAACGAATGATGAGTAAAAAATGTACATTTACTATATATTTTTATCTGTTCTTCATCTAAAATGTTGTCTTAATTTATTTATTTATCTATTTATTCATTTATTTATTTGTTTATTAATAAAATAACAATAATTTCCTGTTTTTTCAGCGATGCATATATTTCTTTTTAGCCAACACAAGAAAAAAAATACTTTTAAACTATAGGTAATCTATGATATTATTTTGGGATTATTTATTATTTAAAAAATCACTGTTTTAATGTCTATACTGGGTTAATATATACCGTGCTCAGCATATATGAATGAGTACACCCTTCACTAATCTCTCTTTTAAATTCATAGTTTTAATAGGAAACTATGCTTTATTATATGTGTGCATGTGCATTAGATCAGTGTTTCCCAACCCTGTTCCTGAAGGCACACCAACAGTACACATTTTCAAGCTCTCCCTAATCAAACACACCTGAATCAACTCATCAGAAGATTAGAAGAGACTCCAAAACCTGAAGTGAATGGGTCAGATAAGGGAGACATCCAAAATAAGTTCTGTTGGTGTGCCTCCAGGAACAGGGTTGGGAAACACTGCATTAGATTAGTCAGTACTGAAGCCAAATCTGGAGCTTATCTAACAAAATAACTTACAATAACTAGCACACCCAAATGGATATGTCATAGAAAAATATTAAATTAGATTTTATTCAATTCAGTTTTGCTGAGCACTGTATATATTATATTCATTTATTTATGTTATATATTTATATTTATTATACATATATATTTTTATTTAACCCAATATAAACATAAAAATAAAAAGATGACTGATTTTGTGGCTGTAATTCCCAGAAATTTGCGGACAATTTTGCGATTTGAAAAATATATATAGATGTTGTTGTTTTTTAAATAAATACATTAGGTGTGCAATCTGACACAATGGCTCAAATCATAAAAATAAAGTGAAGTGAATCAAATCGTTTTCTCTTGTTAACTGTAGGGAAAGAGTTCAGCGAAATACTTTATGGATTTGACGCACATCATAACACCAGCCATACATGTAAAGCACAAATACTGTCCTTTAATTCAGTCATGTCCAGCGGCCGACATCCTTGAACCAATCTCCATCTGTCTGTTCTGTTGATTTGTTTGCTCCAACTTTCTTTTGCAGTCTGAAGTGCACAAAACGCCCAATTCGCATCACAACGTGTCTATATCTCATCTTTGCTATGACTTCACATGCACAAGCTAACCCCCCTAACCCCTCCCCACCCCCCAGTCCATGTGATGTAATGATTGTGAGGGCGCAGGTGAGACGTCGTTTTTCATGAGACACTCAAATACATCAGGTCTGCTGTGTGTGCAACGTATATAAGTCATGGAAAACAATTCATTGCTTGATTTATATTTTGATTTGCGATTTGATATTGATTTTATGCGATTATTTTGCATTTAAGATTTTTGCAGGATCACAAAAATGTGCAACTTTTTGTTGATTTTGCGTCAAAAAACTAAGGGATCTAATATATATTATGATAACAATATAAAAATATAATGTTTATATTATATAAAGATATATTATGATAATTTTTTCATTCATTTTCCTTGGCTTAGTCTCTATTTCAGAGGTTGCCACAGCAGAATGAACCTATTCCAGCATATGTTTTACACAGCAAATGCCCTTCTAGCCCTATCCCAGTACTGGGAAACACCTAAACACACTCATTCACTCACACACACACACACATACACTACGGACAGATTAGCTTACCCAATTCCCCTACAGCGCATGTGTTTGGACTGTGGGGGAAACCGGAGCACCCGGAGGAAACCCACGCCAACACGAAGAGAACATGCAAACTCCATACTGAAACACCAACTGACCCAGCGGGGACTCGAGTCAGCGACCTTCCTGCTGTGAGGCGACAATGCTAACCACTGAGCCACCGTGCCACCACTAAATCTAAACTGTTAGAAAGGCACAATAGTTCCTGAACGGTACTTAAACAGAACCGGTCTATATGTAGACACTAAAGATGAGAAATAAGAGGGAAAGGTTGTGAAATGTGAGTTCCACATTAAGATCTCCTCTGGTTTTTCCATGGGCAGGGTCTCCAGCTGTCAGCTCCAGCCAGCGGTGCTGAAAACCAGCCGAGAGTTGCTTATTTTGGCCTTGCCGCTGTATTTTCTCAGCTGAAGCCGCAGAATAGTTTGGCTCAGAAACGGCGTAATACGACAGGCCTTTTTCATGCTCCAGAAGCTGCGGATGTGCTGGTAGGTTGATGTAATCATTTGTCAGCCGTACTCGAGAGCTGAAACCCGATATGAGGGATTTTACTCTCGTACTGGTTGGTTTTCATTCACAGCCTCATGATGACAACAGAAACGGCTCTTTTGTTGCCTCTTACAATGGATGAAAAGATGTTGTGGCGGAGAGAAGCCAAACATGGTTAGCGGCCTCAATGCCAGCGCTGATGAGATGCCAGCCCGTATTTTGACAGTATTTAGTCTGTTGAACTGGCAGGCCTCCAGCAAACACTCTTTCTTTAGGTGTCGATGTACAACTGCGAAACATATGCCTGCTTTATTCAGCATCTCCTTCTCAAAGTCTGTTTAACATCCAGAAGATTCATATTAGGGCTGTGCAATATATCATTTACCCATCTATATCTGAATGTGTGTGTCTGTAATAGTCACATGGCAGGATTTGCAATGTTAAGTTGGATTACAGTTGATCAGCATCAACATTCATTGCAGCGTATAACCATATCAGAGTGAAACTTCATCATTTGCATGTGTTTTAAAGGCATTTCATTGCAGTTTAAAGGATTCAGGCTCAAAAAAGTACAGCAATTGTAACTTTAATGACATTATTTTACTGAATTAATACAATGACGATATGTGGAGGATTCAGTATATCTGTATATTTGTGAATGATATAACACATACAGTACTGTGCAACACTCTTAAGCCTTTGATCATTTGATATGTATATTGATACTTATTTTACTCACTCACTTTCCTTTAGCTTAGTCCCTTTTTTATCTGGGGTCACAACAGCAGAATGAACCGACAACTACTCTGGAATGTTTTACGTAGCGAATGCCCTTCCAGAGACTTTCCTTAATACAAATCAGACTGTGACAAAGTGTGGAAAAAAAACTATATATATATATATATATATATATATATATATATATATATATATATATATATATATATATATATATATATATATATATATATATATATATATATATATATTGCCTTCACTGTAGGAATAAAGCACGCTGTCACTTTAAGAGCTGCGTGTTTTGGATGTGAGTTACACATGTCCTTTTCATTCTGAACTTATTGTATTTCATTACATCCTGTAACCAACAGGGTTAATCTCAGTAATCACCAAGCGCCGCGTTTTTGCATGTATTTGACGTTTTAGGTGCAGCTTGAGGTAGAAGATGACTTTATATGTGTGCATTCTGCTGAGATGCTGAAAAAGAGGTGAGAAATTATGCGATGATCCTTTTATCTCAATGTTTTCTTTCAGAATTGTTGGCGGAGTCAGAATTGAATTTCTATTAATTGCGCAGCCCAATGATATTGTAGAAAAACAACGTTATTATTATTTATCAAATATTTGGTAAAAAGTAAACAAATACATTTTGAGTTGTTTTGTTCTGTTGAGCACAAAAGAGGATATTCTGAAGAATGTTGGAAACCAGCATCGTGTTTTTCTTATTAAGTCAGTGGTTACAAGTTTCCAACATTCTTCAAAATATCTACTTTTGTGTTCAGTGGAACAAAACAACTCAAACTGGTTTGACTGGATGACATCTTTTTAATTTTTAGGTGTACTATCCCTTTAAATGAACTCTTGGTACAACCACTCATACACTAAATTAGCTATTTTTTATATTTTTTTGTGATTCTTTTTTATTTTTTTTATTTCTGCCCCGTTTATTTCTGCTTTTAAATTGCATTATGGGATCTTGATGTTTCTTCCAACAACTTTTTAACCATGAAAAGTTGTAAAAAGTGGCTTTTATGATGGTGTTTAATAGTTTGCAGAGTTACATTGTGTGGGTTGGTGTTGTATATGTTACGCTACACTGTTATTTTACAGACTTATTTTATTCATTCATTCATTTTCCTTCATCTTAGTTCCTTTATTCATCGCTTTACGCCACAGTGGAATGAACCACCAACTTGTCCAGCATATGTTTTACACAGCGGATGCCCTTCCAGCTGCAATCCAGTACTGGGAAACACCCATACACACTCATTAATACACATACACTATGGCCAATTTGGTTCATCAATTCCCCTATAGCGCTGTGTGGGAAACCGGAGCACCCAGAGGAAACCCACACCAACATGGGGAGAACATGCAAACTCCACACAGATACGCCAACTGACCCAGCCGGGATTCAAACCAGTGACCTTCTTGCTGTGAGGCTACAATGCTAACCACTGAGCCACTGTGCCACCCCAGACTTATTTTTCTACACATTATTTCTTATACATTATAATATTTCAATCCACTAAAAGTAGAGTTGAATTTTAGACATCAAAAGTGGACAGAGCAAATATCAATATCCCATAATGCAATTCACAACACTTGTGAATTACAAAATACGTAAACAGATCTCGTTTTCCTGTGTAGTTTGTAAGTTTGAGGAAGTTTGAAGCTCGAACTCTGAACAACAGCGCTGTGCTTTGATGGATGTCAGCATCGGCATCTTCCTGTCTTTGATTAATTTGCTTTAAGAGGATGATTCTGACACGCGCCGAGGTTTGCATCAGCCTTCATTGATGTTCTCTTTGAGCTTTGTTTCTCCATTGCAAATGTGCGAACAGGCGGATCAGAGAGGAGGACAGAGAGTGAGCCGACACACAAAAGAGAAACACCAACAAAGAAAACACGAGGAATGAGATGAGGGAATGTGGAGGAAGTGTGAGGGAGCAAACTGGCAGACGGAATTGTGGGATATGAAGGTGTGAAAGGTGTGAACTCAGAAACTCAAGAGTGTGACAGAGACTGATCTGAGACGTGATGAAGGAATCGGAGAAAAGAAGTTAGACTAATAATGGAAAGATGAGGATAGGGTGAGAGAGAGAAATATTCATTGTCAGATTAATTTTAGCTTGCCACTTTTTTGTTATTATTATCAAACAATATCCAGGAACATTGGCCACGCCACAATTTAGAGTGTCAAGAAAATATATATACATTAATATTAATAAGAAGAATAAGAATGCACACAATTGTCATGCTTTCATTTCATTTTCTTTCAGCTTAGTCCCTTTATTTATCAGGGATCGTCACAGCGGAATAAACCGCCAACTATTCATATATTTTACACATTGTAGATCCCCTTCCAGATGCAACCCAGTAATGGGAAACACCCATACACTCTCATTCCCAGACACAATCATACACTACGGACAATTTAGTTCATCAATTCCCCTATAACGCATGTGTTTGGACTGTGGGGTAAACCGGAGCACTCAGAGCAAACCCACGCCAACACAGGGAGAACATGCAAACTCCACATAGAAACGCCAACTGACCCAGCCGGGACTCGAACCAGCGACCTTGTTTCTGTGAGGCAACAGTGCTAAACCCCCTAATGCATAAATGTACAGCTAAAATTGATATTTACAAAATAGTCACCTTTTATTTACCAATAAATATTTTAATAATTTACTTAACAGAAGGTCATATGTAATCTTACAGTTAAAGGAATCACTTGAAATGAATGGAAATGTAAAATTATGCATTACAAAATGTAAAATTCATCAGTAAAATTCTGAAAATCAAAATTAAAACGAAGTAAACAAGCAACAAAACCGGATCAGAATTCCTAGATTGAACAATTAAATGTCAATTTTGTAAGCTAAACTCAAAATGACAGTAAATTAGTAAATAAAAACTTCAGAAATCTGAGAATTCCAATTAAAAAATCAGAATAGTAAAATCAGAATTAAAAATAAAAATATTTATGACTTGTGTGCTCAGAATTCCAAGAAACAAAAAGCCAGAATCGTAGATATCCAGCTCAGATATCCAAGGAGAAAACAACAGAAAATGAGATGCAAACTCAGAGTTCTCGAAACACAGAAGTCAGGATTGGCTTAGAAATCCTAGGAGGGAAAATACAGAATAATGACATGCAAACTCTTGAAATTGAGTTCTTGAAGCACAAAAAAGTCCAAATTTCAAGAGAAAAAGCACAATAATGAGACGCAAACTCGGAATTCTTGAAATAAT
This sequence comes from Danio aesculapii, assembly GCF_903798145.1. Taxonomy (NCBI): domain Eukaryota; kingdom Metazoa; phylum Chordata; class Actinopteri; order Cypriniformes; family Danionidae; genus Danio; species Danio aesculapii. Next base: position 41,155,302 of record NC_079458.1, read on the forward strand.
AAAGTCAGAATTGGTTCAGAAATCCAATGAAAATAGACAAAATAATCAGATGCAAACTTTGAATTCTTAAAAAATAAACAAAACAATCTGAATTGCAGGAGAAAAAGACACAATAATGACACGCTAACTGTGAATTCTTCAAACAGATAAAGACACAATAATGCAAACTCAAAATTCCTAAATCAAAAAAGCTAGAGTTAGCTTAGAAATCCAAGGAAAATGAGAGAATAATGAGATGCAAACTCCCAATTCTTGAAACAAAAAAGTCAGAATTGGCTCAGAAATCCTAGAAGGGAAAATACAGAATAATGAGATGCAAACTCTTGAAATTGAGTTCTTGAAACACAAAAAAAGTCCAAATTGCAAGAGAAAAAGCACAATAATGAGACGGAAACTCTGAATTCTTAAAAAATAAACAAAACAATCTGAATTGCAGGAGAAAAAGACACAATAATGAGACGCAAACTCTGAATTCTTGAGATAAAAAAGTCATAATTGGTTCAGAAATCCAATGAAAATAAAACAAATAATAAGATGCAAACTCTGAATTCTTAAAAAATAAACAAAACAATCTGAATTGCAGGAGGAAAAGACACAATAATGACACGCTAACTGTGAATTATTCAAACAGATAAAGACACAATTATGCAAACTCAAAATTCCTAAATCAAAAAAGCTAGAGTTAGCTTAGAAATCCAAGGAAAATGAGAGAATAATGAGATGCAAACTCACAATTCTTAAATTTAAGTGGTAAAAGACACAACAATGAAACCCAAACTCTGAATTCTTGAAGCAAACGAATCAGAGTTGTCTCAGAAATCCAAAGAAAATAAATAAACAAAAAAAGTTAGAACTGTGTAATTCTCCATCAGAAATCCTATAGGGGGGAAAGAGACACAATAATGAAACTCTGAATTCTTAAATCAAAAAGCTAGAATTGACTCAGAAATCCAAGCAAAAAAAGACAGAATAATGAGACGCAAACTCTGAATTCTTGAAATAAAATAACTCAGAAATCCAAGAAACAATGACAGAATAATGAGATGCAAACTGAACATTCAAAGCAGAAAGTCAGAACTGCTTGATCTACCTTGAGAGAAAAAGAAAGGTGTACAGACTTTGCCCGGCAGCTGAGGAAAGTGAGGGAGGAGGAGAGAAAAGAGGAGGAGGAAGAGGAGAGGCAGGAAAGCCGTTCTCCCGCTCTGGGACTCCTCCTAAAGTGGCAGTGGGAAGAGCAGCTGTGGCAGCAGAATAAATTTCAATACTGATGGAGTCTGGCTAATAAATAAGAGTGCGAATCAGAGCACCTGGCCTTCAGTCTCAGTTCAGGAGGAGCTGATTATACCAAACCTGTCTGATCCCAGCAGAGAGAAACACACACACACTGAGAATCACACTGCACATTCAGAGCCTGCTGGAATTACACACAAGAATGAAGAAGCAACACACACTCCATTCAATGCAAAACAGAGCAAGGCCTTGATTTCAGAGTATGTGTGTGATCTAGAAATACTCTCTTCTTCTGCATCTCTGATAAGGCCACAGCAGCTCCGCATGAAATCAAACATGACTATTCGCATTTCTATGAAGTATACGGTGTTTGTTATAAATGGTTTATCAGTGATTTATTGTTTGATTTAAATTTGTGTTCAGATAGTTTTGATATGAGAATCCACTCCCCTCATCTCTTCTCTTATTGGTGTTTACTGTCAACGTAATAAGTTAACGTTTAGTTAATCCATTAACAGTAATTGAAGGTAAATTGAGCCTTCTTTCTTTCAGTTCTTCTTTGAGAATAATGTTCAGGTCATTATGTGATGCTGCTGGAGTAAAACCTTTCCTGACTCGCTCCTCCAAAATACCCCAAAGTGCTCAATAATATTAAGGTCTGGGTACTGTGCAGGCCATGGGAGATGTTCAAATTCACTGTTCATCAAACCACTCTGTCACCAGTCTTGCTGTGTGTGTGGGTTCATCATCATTCTGATACACGCCAATGCTTTCAAGATACAATGTTTGACCTATTGGGTCACATGGTCTTCCATTATGGTTGGATAGTCCTTGGCAGTGATGTGCCCATCTAGCCCAAGTATTGGGCCTAGGGAATACAATGATGTTGCAGCTTAAACCATCACTGATCCCCCCATGCTTCACTCTAGGCATCAGCAGTCTGGGTGGTGCACTTCTTCAGGGATTTTCCAAAGAGTTGGGTAGAGTTTTCAAAATTTGTACTCAAGTACTTAAGCAATTATTTACTTAAGTAAAAGAGTAGCACTTTACCTGAAGGGCTGTTCATAAGACTTGAAAGGTTCATAAAGACCTTTAAAATCATGACATGACACGTGATTGAGATTTTATGCATGCTCATGACAACTGTTATTGTCATTCGCTCAGTTATGTCATTATAATGCGAAGATGACATTGTTTGTTATGGCAACTGGACATAAACAAATACATCACAACCTGTCTTTATCTTCGTCATCAAAATTTTACATGAACAAAACTTGTCATAAATCTATCATAAACATGATTGTCATGACTCATGGTGCATTATAAATGTGTCATAATAATTTTATGATTACGTTTTCACTGTATTGGTCATTAATATGTCTCATTAAAGGTGTCATTACTCTGTCAAATAACTTTTAACAACGTTAATAATGACACTTTAATGACAAACTTAGCTTTTGCCATTGTAGATGCTGTTAAGAAATATCAATGACGCTGTTATAAAATTCATGACATTTATATAATAGCTTTATGACAATCATGTTTATGACAGATTTATGACATGTCACGTTATCATGAAGAAAAAAACAGGTAGTGATGTATTTGTATACCATGAGCCTAAAACTGTCATACAGACTGAACCGTGAGCAATCTGTACTATTACAGCATTACAGCAGAGCAAATATTGTGGTTATAATACTGATCGGTGGCCCTTGACATTATATTGTTGACAGAATTTGACCCTTAGCGAAAACTAATTGATGAACCCTCTTTAGATATCTATCTATCTATCTATCTATCTATCTATCTATCTATCTATCTATCTATCTATCTGTCTGTCTGTCTGTCTGTCTGTCTGTCTGTCTGTCTGTCTGTCTGTCTGTCTGTCTGTCTGTCTGTCTGTCTGTCTGTCTGTCTGTCTGTCTGTCTGTCTGTCTAACCATCTAACCATCTATCTATCTATCTATCTATCTATCTATCTATCTATCTATCTATCTATCTCAAAATTACCTATATTGACTTGCATATGCATTTTTATATAAATATATACCACAATACTAATATGTAATAACAAGGACGCGTCTATGCATAAGATGCTTTAAGTGAAAGCAGAACAACTGAATAAAGCAACAGCGAGAGTCAATACAAGCATACTTATACATGCATAACATCTACAAAGTCTTATATCTGGGTCACTGTGAACTCATAAAGCTAATAAACTCTGAACGCATTCAAATGCACGCTAATTACACCAACAAATCAACAAGAAAATAACAAAAATAATGTATTAATTAATATGTCAGAATGAGACGGGAAGAGGGATTCTGCCATCCCAGAAGACCAAACCACAACTCATCATCAAAGAGACTCCCTTTTCAAAGCATGATGGCGGACTGAGGGAAATTAACAATGTAAATATCAGCAATTATACAGTCAAAGTCTGAATTGTTAGACCCCTTCTGTATTATTTTTCACAAATTGTGTTTAACAGAAGATTTTCCAACACATTTCTAAACATAATAGTTTCAATAACTTATTTCTAATAACTGATTTCTTTGCCATGATGACAGCACATAATATTTGACTAGATATTTCACTAGTATTCAGCTTAAAGTGACATTTAAAGGCTTAACTAGGGTAATTAGGGTAAAGTTAGAGTAATTAGGCAAGTCATTGTATAACAGTGGTTTGTTCTGTAGACAATTTAAAACAAGTATTGCTTAAGGGGGTTAATAATATTTGCTTTAAAACAATTAAAAACTGCTTTTATTCTAGCCGAAATAAAACAAATAAGACTTTCTCCAGAGGAAAAAATATTAGAGGAAATACTGTGAGAAATTCCTGAATCTGTTCAACATCATTTGGGAAATACTTACAAAAAATTACATTTTGACTTCTCCTGTACCTGCTTTCTTCTGCACTGTGTTTCTGTCTGAACATCAGTTTGCAGATCCAGACCTTTCACTTCTAGAGCCTCTTCTGTGTTATTAAAATCATTCTGCAAAATTCAACGAGCTGAGCTAATGAGAAATTCTAATTAATATTCTCATTACATTTTTTTTTTTTTTAATAATTGCCAGCACCCTCTGATTATGGAGCAGGAGGGTATCGCACGCGACACAGGCACAATAGATAGCAGATAAAGATTACTGTAATGTTCAGGCGCTAAACAAGTTCAGCTATCGTGCTAATTACAATATGCTTTGATGATAAATACATGCCTTCAGTCGATTCATTAAGCTCCGCGGCGGATTAGTTTGTGTGCCGCTAAGTTCACCAGCCGCGGCGGAACTGTGTGTGTTTGTTTATGCTTGTTTACTGTTTGTTTGTTTGTAGGATGGGAGGATTTTTACAGCAGACTGAAATACAAAAGGTGTTTAGAATAAAAAATAAAGTTTAAAACAAAGTCAGCGTGTTTCAGCATGAACAAAAATCACTGCTGTGTTCCAAGGGTTTTGTAAATGGTTGCTAGGGTGTCCTGTATAAAAAAGTGCATTTATTTCACTTAAATATTATGTTAACAATATACTTTAAAATATATAAGTGTGTGAAATATTTTAATAGCAATAAATGGTTGGACTTCTCAATATGGTGCAACAAGTTAACATTAACAGGAAAGTGAACAGTAACTAGTGAAAGTAGTTCTTCTTTGAGAATAATGTTCAGGTCATTATGTGATGCTAGTGGAGTAAAAACTTTCCTCACTCCTCCAAAATACCCCAAAGTGCTCAATAATATTTATATCTGGGTACTGTGCGGGCCATGGGAGATGTTCAACTTCTCTTTCGTGTTCATCAAACCACTCTGTCACCAGTCTTGCTGTGTGTGTTGGTGTATAATCATCCTGATACATGCCAACACCTTCAGGATGCAATGTTTGGGTCACATGGTCCTCCAGAATGGTTGGGTAGTCCTTGGCAGCAATGTGCCCATCAAGCACAAGTATTGGGCCTAGGGAACGCCATGATGGACAATGCTTCACTCTGGGCATCAGCAGAATGGGTGGTGCAATTCTTTGGGGCTTCTCCACACTGTAACTCTCCCAAATGTGGAAAAGATAGTGAAGGTGGACTCATCAGAGAACAATACGTGTTTTACGTTGTTCACAGCCCAAGATTTTCACTGTTGGCACTAATGAAACTGCTGTTTGGCATTAGCACGTGTGACCAAAGGTTTTCTATAGCAGCCCGGCCATGTATATTAACTCTGTGAAGCAAAATACAAAATATAACTAATCTTGCACCACATACTGTCTTGTGTTTCCAACAATGACCAGCAACAATACTCTCTCTAAATTAGAAATAGCATTTACTTACTCATTACCTCACTACTCCAGTTTCTCATGGGACATTAGCAGAGAAATATACACAAATTACAGGACCACAGAGAGACATATTCATAAATAAATAGCAAAATGATGAACTTTTCCACATTTAATGAAGCTCCAAATGACTGTGTGGGCAGTTTGGATGTGCTCAGACTGAATCATTTCACAGAGACTTCACTGCCGAGAAAAATGCATGACTCGCAGCTGAGCAAACGCACAAATGACAGGCTGTCGGGTCACGCCTGATGCCTGCCAACCTCATGCCCAAATGTGCCATCTCCAAATGGTAGGAGCGATTCCTCCGTGTTGCTCCGCTAACGGCAGTGTTAGGGTTCATCATGGAGTCGGTGGAAAACAGATGGACGGCGCGCTCTTCATCTGGACGTCACACACACCCTGATAACACCGCTGGAGGAGAGCCAACACTGAGAGCGAGCAGTCCGTTTGTGTGTGTTCAAGATTCACTTCGGATTTCTCAGAGCTTTGCTGGACATTAGAGAGCGATTAGATCTTGTTGAAATATGCACAGGCGTCCCTGGAAAATAAGGCAGCATACTGTGCTCAAATCTCTATGTACATTTCAGCATTAATGGTGCATCACAGAAGTACAAGTTACCTTTGCCAAGGACACTAACAGAACCCCATAACCGAATTACCATGCGCAGGGAGGTTGCAGAAAAAAACGGGAGCGCTAATAAGTTATATTGATTACATATTATATATATTATTTACATAATGCTTTCAGCGTATTATAACAGCATTATAACATATTCAGCAAAATAACGTTAAAGTGAGCGGCGTTCATCTGTCAGATCCGTTTGGGATAACACCTTCCCAATGGATATTGGATAAGATGAAATGGCCAAGCATCCAGCCCGAAATATATCCAAGTTATTTTTGAGAAGTTAAAGGCCTACAAGTCTTTGGATGCCTGTGGTCATGTTCTGTGTGGTCATGTGCAGGAAATAATGCTCCATGATTACCAGATTCAAAACTTCGTGGTGCTAAAAACCGAGGTTCTGCCTTGCCAAAGACGAGGAAAGAAGACGGAACTGTACAAGGCCTGGGTAATCATCAACAAGCAAAACAACTGCATTCTCACAGCGAACAGCACCTGTACGGGTATGTGAACTTACACTTTCACGTTTCATTCTGAGCATTCAGTGTCCGCAGTTTAATTCACCATATTTAACTGTTTTTGCTGAAATCATTGCTGCAATCAAAAACGAGTAATGTGTCTGATTCAGCATAGCGGGAGCTTACCTGATATGACATGAGAGCTGCAGAGTCCAGCATTTTTAGTTAGGTTCTCACTCCATTCAGCTCTTATGATGGCTGTTAGCCAAAGACGTCTGCGGTTGGCATTAAAAGCAGTGCGGTGTACGGTAAAATTAAAGTTTTAGCTATTTTTAACGTCTCACCGCACAACACGATATATTTGCTGTTTGTCTTTTGCAACCGGTATGCGCGGTTGAACACGTGTGACGTCATGTGTGTCGTAGATTAGTAATTCCCCTATACCATGACAGACCCTGGCTTTTGAACTTGTTTCGGGTAACAGTCTGAATGATTATATTATATAACAGCTGAAGTACTTATTCATCTGATCACAGAACATGTTTCCACTGTGTGATGGTCCATCATAGATGCCTTTGAGCCCAGAGAAATCGACAGCACTTCTGGACACTGTTAACATAGGGCTTCCTTTTGGCACATTACAGTTTTCTCTGGCATTTGTGGATGCAACTATGTATTGTGGTACTTAACAAAGGTTCGCCGCAGTAATTCTGAGCACATGTGGTGATCTAAATCACAAGAAAGGATGTATATTTATAAATGAAAGGTGACCAGACAAAACATGAAATGGTAATATATTCGGATATATTAGCCGATTCGAATGTCATCACTCGATTGAATGGTCATTATCAGTTGTTATCAGCTGATAGATATGGGCCAATAGGGGCCTTCTGCGCCTACTGTTTGGCTCAGAAGGCTGTTATCATCCATCCGCATGCTTAATCAGCTATAGATCAATTCTAGATCATTTAAATTGTTTATAAAATTTCCAATTAATTGTATTTTATTAATTTCTACCCCTACCCCAACCCAGCTGTCACAGTAATGTAAAAACAGATCTGAGTTCGAGACTCTTCTCTCTTAGTATAGCTGATTAACCATGTGGATGGATGATAACAGTCTGTTGAGCCTACTAGTAGATGCAGAAGGCCCCTACTGGCCCATATCTATCAGCTGATAACCACTGATAATGCCCATTCAATCGAGTGATAACATTGGAAGTGAGGGGATATATATATCATCAGGATGTGAGATGGCTTACATCGTGATATAAGATTTTTCTCGTATCACCCACCCAGCCTTAGTCTTTAAAATGATAATGAAGTGTACATGTGCTTTAATATGTTAGTCAACACATCAAACTAAGTCCACAGATTGTTCAAATATAATGATTTAGTATGTTTTTTCTGTGTCATTTGCATCTCATGTGATCCATTCCTGCATTTAATTTGTCTGATCCCACAGTATGTTTGTCTGCTGCTTTATAGTCGCACAGCACACAAATAAACCAATGTATTTCAGCGACGTTTCTAGCTATAATCCGTGGAAGGTTGCATTAGGTTATCTTTCCTCTTTCTCAATGCAAAGTTTTCCCTTCGAATGTTCTGGCATTTTCTTATGTGCGCCGATTGTGTGTTTTCTGTTTATCTGGTCCAGCGTGTCAGTTCGTTACAGAGGCAAGCTGTTTTGCATTTGCCCTAATACACAGCGCATAAATATTGGATTAAATAAACAAATCCAGGGGCTAAGGGGGCTGAATGGTATCGGAAAAGTGGGCCTCTGGAGCCACAAGGAATCGCAGTCTGTCGCACATGAAAAGGAAAAACGAGGGAGAAGAGAGAAGAGAGGGACAGAAAATGAAATGGTGGCTAATCCCCCCGTAGCGTTATCTCTCAGGTGTTTTGCAAGCTTTTTGCCATGTGTAAACTTTGAAACCGGGCCAAGCTTTCATCTGGAGTCTGGGGTGATCGGCTCTTTTTCTCTGACGGACGCAATCCTGCAAACACACACTTGGCAGCGACCTCAAATAGCGTTTCACACACTTGTAGAAGAGCTCATCTTCACTAGAAAACAGACTGACAATCAGCCTTTAGCAGCTCATTAAGAAGAAATCCGCCTACCAGTTACTGACCCACTCAGCCTTTAATCCACAGACATGCAGACGAGAGAAATGCTCTGAATGTGGAAAATTGAAGAAGCTATTATAGCTGAGATCTGATCACAGGAAAATAACAGACGCTGTCCTCAACATTTGTTCACTAAAACTATAGTTTGCACACTAACAACTTAAAAATAACGAACAAGTTTTACATAACATAATAGCTGTGTTGTTTATTATGTCTGTAGTGCTTGTCTGTATCTTCTCTGTAAAGCACGTTGTACGGCTTTGTGGTCGTTTGGAAATGTGAACTTGAACTAACAACAACAAAAAAGGATGGAAAAGAGAACTTGTTTTTGACTGACAATTAGGCATGTGCCGGTATCACATTTTCATGCTGCGATTAATTGATTAAGCTTTTATCACGGTATACGGTATTATCACGATATTTTACTAGAGAAACAGATAAAAAAAACACAAAAAACTTCAGTTTCGTCAACTTTAATAACTTTTTAATCAACTAAAAGTACTTTGAACATTTAAATATAAATAAATATAAATAAAACAATACACAATATAAAAGTAAACTTGAGCAATTATATCAAAGTGAATGTGCAAAGGGAAACCGTCTTCGATCAGCAACCCCTTTGCATTTTTTTGGAACCCAAAATATTTCCAAACCTCTGACTTTACCCTTTTTGAAGGGGGATAAATTGTCGGCAGCGTTCCTCCTTCCGCCATGCTTCTTCTTCGTGTGAGGATTATAGTGCGGTGGCAGCGGCGGCGCGCACTGCGTGCACACAGGGCTTCTACATGTGGGGATTGTTTACATCAGAGTGCGCATCAGTTCTGCGCAGCATATACGCAGTGTTTCTTCAAGCGGTTGATGGAAAATAAGCTAAGGCGCGTTCTAAGAATATAAATTCGGATCTATTATTTTTCACGGTATTTTGAAGTGCCCGCGATAACAATATCGTGCATATTCATTACTGTGATTTATCGCATTACCGAATACCGGCACAAGCCTACTGACAATGCAATGACAAAACCCTAAACAGATTTTATTTAACTGAAAATCACCTTTTTTGCACAAAAAACCCCCAAAAAACGATGAATGTAAATACTTTCAGATTTCAAAATTACCAAACTATTAGCTCACCTGTGAATGCATGGTTTCCACTACATTCATTCTTCCATGGTGGGACGCCACACCAAGATTCATCCCGCCACGGCTACATTACAGCTTCTCATTCAAAACATTCTATTTTTTTTAATAGCGGGTGATAATCGCACCAAAACATATTAAAAGCTAAGTGAATTATAACTTTTCTGTAACCGTAGTAGTGCTGTGCGTCATTTGATTAACCCTTTAAGGTTATATGCTGACTGACTGACTGACTGACTGTCTGACTGACTGACTGACAGGTGCGTGATGCGTAAGGCCAGACGTATAGCCGTTTTACTTTACTTCAGGACGCATTAATACCAGAGGCATTCATAAATATTCCTAGCAAATCTAATAAATGCTGGAGACATACTTGTTACATAAACGCACTAAATCGCACCTCAGCAGCGTTTATTTGAGAGCGCACAAGAAGATCTGCGCACTCTTGAAGCAGTTTATATTTAAAGGGGGCGTTCAAGAAGTTTTGTGCACGAGCAGAGGAAATCGGCACGCAAGCTAAGAGATCCGCATGCTCATAGGCTATTACATAAATGCGATCTCGACTTCTAATATTGCGCTCACGACATTTGTCATTGAAATAACGCCACAGGTAGTTGGTAGATCTGTGTAAAAAAAGGCCTGCCGCCACAGCTGGAAAACATCCTAGAGGACACACTGGAATGATTAATTTTTTTCCCACCAAATATTTCCTAACTGATTTGTAACAGAGATTTTCACAGTATAAATGTATTGTTTACTCAAGCCATACTCAAATTAATATATATTTTAAAAGAAAATAAAAATTAGCACTGTCGTCTCGCTGCAAAAAGGTTGCTGTTTCAAGTCCCAGCTGGGTCAGTTGGCTTTTGGAGTTTGCATGTTCTCCTCGTGTTGGCGTGAGTTCCCTCTGGGTGCTCCGGTTTCCCCCACAGTCCAAACACATGCGCTATAGGGGAATTGATGAACTAAATTATTCGTAGTGTATGTGTGTGAATGAGTGTGTATGGGCGTTTCCCAGTACTGGGTTGCAGCTAGAAGGGCATTCGCTGCTTAAAACGTATGCTAAATAAGTTGGCGGTTCATTCCGTTGTGGCAACCTATGATGATATCCTTCGACTGCCGAAGAAAACTGAATGAATAAATGAATTGGCTTTTAAATGATTGATTAAATGATTAAATGATTGACTAATTAACCTAGTTAAGTCTTCAAATTGCACATTAAGCTGAATACCAGCATCTTCCTAAATAGCTGGTAAAATTTATTGCTTATAATTTTATCTTTAGCTGGATAAATTGAAACTTTCAAAATGGACTACAGATGCACCAATATGGACTTTATGTGGCTGGTACCAATATCTGATAAATAGGCAGATAAATGCAAATCAAACATAATTTCTAATATATTGGGCTGATAATATTTAAATTGAGCTGATTAAAATAAACAATAAAAAGAATCATTTATCTAGTGATATAGGCTGGATTGTTAGTTTGTTGAGTCGTATTTCTTTCTCACTACAACCGAACCACTCCAGAGTTAATTTCCGAGAACACCTCATTCAGGCGATCTCGGACCGATTGTTTTGGCACGGATCAGAAAGCAATTGTGGGATTCACATATGCCCAAACCAGCCGAACTAGAAGGGGGATACGCACCAGGTTCCCAAACAAATGTCTATATGTGAAAGCACTCTTAATAAAAAGTGGGACCCAAACTACTTACAGTACTATTGAACTCCACATGAACCAGAAGCTGTGACTGTTTTTGTATTGTGATGCAGTTCCTAAAGAAGCAGGATGTTGAATGAGAAAACAGTGGGCGTGGCTTGTTTTTTCAGATGGGGATTAGGGAGAGTCATTACAACCTAACAGACTCCTCCTCCTCACTATTTCTGATTGATGTCAAAACTGACAGCTGGAGGGGTGTGGTTAAGTATGTTAGCCCCGCCCAATTCCTCACACAGACCTAATCTGACAATTTAACTGAAAACAAACAGATTTTCCGACTTCAATTAAAGATTACAAGGACACATTTTTATTATTATTAATAACATGCACACATGAATTGTTCACCACTAAACTAGCAATGTGAGCTAACAACATCAATATGGTTAGCTTTGATTTCATTTGTACATTAAGGGCTTTCTAGTAAACATCAATAACACACCTTGTCAATCTCTGGCAGCTGAATTAGTGTCAGAATATATGTTTAAAGTGAATATCTTTAGTCAGTCTGAGTGACTGCCGAATGTGTGTGTGTGTGTGTGTGTGTTTTCTAGCTCACAGTAAATGTCAGTTGTTGAGCGGAGCTGCTGGGCTGTGTAAATGCTGAGTGATTGTGTGAAGGGTGGGCTTTCTGTGCCGGAATCTGTGGAGTGCCATTGTGCATCAGGTCTAAAAGAGCAGTGAAAAAGAGCTGACAGTCTCACCCCGGGACACCTGAACGCCTCTTCCCTCTCAAATCACTCTAATGCTCCACAGACACAAGAGCCACTGGCCGGTTTGTCAGATTGGATGACCTTTCGCCGGGCTCACCACTTCACATGCATCATTTTTGCTGCTCATCTCTTTCATTTCTTGCATATCAATTTTGGTAGCAGAGAGGTGCCCCTAGGGGAAGTGTTCGGCCCTGTGTCATTCTCTGAGATTGAGCAGTGAATAAACCTGGTTATTTAAGCAATATCGCACAGGAAAGAAAGTGCTGCACGGCTGTCATAGCTGGGTTTCTTTGGCCTGTAAATCACACTAAGCTCTGTCGCAGGTTTGCAATATTCATGAGCAGCCATTTTGGACATATAAAGCATAGTTCTGTCTTTGTGTAGTTGTGTAATCTTATCAAACACACATTTCAATTCAGAAACAAAACTGTCATGATGTTTTTTGGTTCTCCAGAATAATTAATAAGTGTTTGGTAATGCTTTAATTGAAGGAGGTGTTCATAAGACTGTCATAGACACTTTCTAATCATGTCACCACAGTTTTATGCTTATGACAGCTGTCATTAAGTCTCATTTGCTCAGTTACATCATTTTAAATGCACTTTTTAGATTTATTTATGGCAACTTGACATTATGGAGCGGCATGGTGGCTCAGTGGTTAACTGTGGCAGTAAGAAGGTCGCTGGCTCGAGTCTCTGTTGGACTAGTTGGTATTTCTGTGTGGAGTTTGTATGTTGAAACGCCTCTCATGCAGTATGCTCTTGCATTCTGTCTGAATGGGGAAACATCAAATTCTCCAAAACTGTTTGACAAGCTTATGATTACATTACATATTTGGAATCACCAATAAAAATAATGAACAATTTTCTCCTAAGTTTCATTTCTAAACTAAATCAGCATGTTTTCAAGTTGTTCAAACTAATGCACATGCACACTCAAAGGGAACAAGATCACGACACCAACCTCATTTATGGCCGTCCTACACATGATCATCCTCTGAATAATGCTTCGTCAGATCGCGCTGCTCTTCTGAAGTAATCCACAGCTTGGTCTTGATGGTGAATCTCCTCCAGAAATGACAGTGACTCGGTTTACAAGTTTGTGGACGTTTGAGTTACTGCTGTCATGTGATGTGCGTTTAACAGGACTGACTGTACCTCTCGCTTATTTCATATAGATTCATACAGACCAAAAAAGTCTAGTGTAGTGAGTTCATTTAAAAGTAGAGATGTCAAGCTTTATCTGGAGATATTTCTTATGTTTGTGAAGCAAGGATTCACTGAGATTCCAGTGTGCTTGTTGACCACCAGACTGTCGTAAAACCACGTCTCCTCTGAGCTTCTCCCCCGGAGAAACGTCAGTCTATATTGATCAGTGATTGGCTCCTGTACGAATAGGCGGGGCTTTATTCGCCATATTGACCGTTACACTTTTCCCCATTCTAAACTATAAGAGTGACCTGTCTTGTGTATTCTTGGTTGTATAGTCTTTGGATATGTTTGTCAAGTTGTCATAAAAATTATCAACTTTGCATTTAAAAGAATGACATTACTGAGTTGAGTGGTCATAAGCATGCACAAAATCTCCTTCGTATTCATGAAATGTGTCATGTCCTGATTATAAAGATGTCATGGCAGTCTTATGAACACCCTCTTCCGCTAAAGTGTTACCTTTAATTTACACTTTCATAGGTTGATCAACATCAGAAGACTCTTGGCTGCTCAAAGTCATGCAATCACTCCACACACGCTATAAAGCTCCTCTACAAGTTTTCCATTTTCATTTTTCCAGTCTGGTGAACAAAACCAAAGTCATTTTCCTGGAAAGTCCGTTCACTCTGTGGCCGTTTTATTCCCTGATCAGCAGTTTTGGGAATGCAAGACCAACTCTAATCTGCTTGAATGCGGGAAATACTCAAATCTCAAATACATCCAGACAAACTCTCATTTAAATGTTTCAAAACACAAACAAAACATGCATGAAACGGCCCATCAGTCCTTTCTTCTGCTCAAGTAGTGTTAAAAGGCGTTTAATTTGGGTTGGCCAAAAGCAATTTACAATTTACTCTACAATTGACTTTTTTGCCTGCTCAGAGTGATGTAGTCAGCCCAGGTTTCTGTTTCCCATTTTTCACTCTGGTGAACAAAACTAAAGTCACTTTCAAGAAAGAGTCCGTTCAGTCTGTGGCTGTCTGTGACTGATCTGGGATTTAGGACATGCAGGACCAGCTCTTATTTCAATCTTTTTTTAATGTCATTTTATATATTTTTCATGTCATTTCTGATCAAAAATAAATAAATAAACTTACTGGTTGAATAAAAGTAAATTCAAGTCTGTTATGGTATGAATAATTTGGGCTAGACTGTATATATAATACAAATTTTGCATTAGTTGTATTACAATACTGCCAATGGCAGAAATCAATCATTACGTTCCCTGATTTTTAGAATTAGTTCCTGTTTGTAAGGCACCAGGGCCTTCATTTAGACCAAGTATTTATAAATATACAATATCTGACAAAAGTCTTGTAGTTGATCAAAGTTGTAAGAGCTACAAATAATAACTTGACATCTAGTCGATCAATTGGAAAAGTGTCAGAAGGTGAATTTTTCTGCTGAATCATCTGTTGATCTGCATCCCAATCATCACCAATACTGCAGAAGTACAGTACATGGAACCCACATGGAGCCAAGATTCTCACAGAAATCAGTCAAGTTTGGTGAAGGAGAAATCATGGTTTGGGGTTACATTCAGTATGGGGACGTGCGAGAGATCTGCAGAGTGGATGATCAACATCAACAGCCTGAGGTATCAAGACATTTGTGCTGCCCATTACATTACAAACCACAGGAGAAGGGAAATTCTCCAGCAGGATAGCGCTCCTTCTCATACTTCAGCTTTCACATCAAAGCTCCTGAAAGCAAAGAAGGTCAAGGTGCTCCAGGATTGGCCAGCCCAGTCACCAGACATGAACATTATTGAGCATGTCTGGGGAAAGATGGAGTACTCATTGTAGATGAATTTAAATAATCTTGATGAACTCTGGGAGTCCTGCAAGAAGGCTTTCTTCACCATTCCAGATGACTTTATTTATCAGTGATTTGAGTCATTGAGTCAGAGATGTATGGATGCAGTCCTCCAAGCTCATGATGGAGTCAGACACAATATTCATTCTGTTTCCACTGCAGCATGACCACATATTCTATACTGGACATTATTGAAGGTTCAGTGATGAGACTTTAGTCTAAGCAGAGTCAGACCTTACTGTCCTAATGAAATCATTAATAATCAAGACATGATCAGATTTTATTGTGCTCAAATAAGCGTCATCTAGAGGCCTTTACCTTTCATATAAGCCACTTCTAATACCAAATGATCAAGAAGTCCAGTTATTATTTGCTGTTCCTGAAACTTTTGTCAGGTAGGGCATGTACTTTTGGGTTTGGGTTACCATACATTACATTAAATTAAGTGTTATTCGATAGTTAAATAAACATTTACACTGTAGCTACCTTAAAATAAAGTGTAACCATGCTGAAGAACACTCATTTAAATATTGCAGAGCAAAACTAGCATGAAACATCCTATAAATTACATTTTATATGCTCATAATGACATATTTTCACCCTCCTGTACATTTTTTCCTCTTTCATATATTTCCAAATGATGTTTAACAGAGCAAGAAATTTTGCTGGTTGAATGAAAGTACATTTAAGTCAGAGTTTTGGTATGAATAATTCTGCGCTTCCCTTTATATTTAATACTAATTTTGCATTAAATAAATTACAATGCTGCCAATGCTAAGGATCAATCATTACATTCCCCAATGTTTAAAATTAGTTCCTATTTATAAAGCACCGGGGCCTTCATTTAGACCTGCTTCTTTTCAAGTATATATAACTATATATACTTTTGGGTTTGGGTTGCACAGAGGGTCATGAAAAATTAGGTCTGGCAATAAAAAGTAGACCAGGAAGCCCGAGGTCCTGGAAGTCCCCCAGAACAGCTGGCTATCAGGTGTCCTTCACGTTTACCAGTGGACGAGGACAGTATCCGGTGGCTCTGGCTGGTCTGAGCACAGTGTTTTATTAGATCTGCTTGTGGAGAACAGCTCCTGAGGGGCTATAGAGGTTAAAACCCCCCCTGATTAATCACACAAATGTGTCTCTCTGCATGCAACATTGGGCTTCGTGCTCCATATTTGCCAATGGTAATGGGAGCAATGGTTTCAGGCACAGCACAGGGAGACATCAGTTACTATAGAGTAATGGAGACACTCAGATTAGTGTTGCTACTGCACGAACCCAAAAAATAAAAATCCTTGCTCTGTTAAACATCATTTGGGGTATATTTGAAAAAGAAAATTCACTTGAGGGCTTATAATTGTGACTGCTCGTAGGCCTGTCGCAATAATCAATCGTGACGTATCGGTGATGTATGGAATACTGTTTCCGGGTCCAAGCCGCTGCTCATTTGCATTGAGAAAATGTTCGTTCATGACCACTTTTAGTCATGTCACTAAATCATTAAAGTGAATTTTAATTAAATCATGCTGTACACATCAGTCTCTGAACTTGCTGCATCACAGACACTAATATTTGAACAATTAATAAAAAATGAATCCCTTTCTGGCCGTCAGATATTAGGTATGGATATACATATTGCGATTGTGATCTTCGAAAGTATTACAGCACTTTGTAAACGTTTATTATTACCATTTGATGAGTCTCCCCATACAGTTTGAAAGAGCGCTTGGACCCGGAAGCCAGTTTGCGTGACATCACACTTAACAAGTGGATATGGACTTATGGCACAACACATGGACATGAGCTCAATAATTTTTGGTGATGCAATATATATCGCCCATACATAAAAATTCTAGCAACATTTCAGCTGATTGTGCAACATCTCTATCTCTATTGGAGGTGTCAGTATGGATAAAAACGCTGAAGTATTTAGTATAAATTACTGTAATATATTTTCTTGTGGGTATCTGACAACTGAAAATAGGAGATATCGCAGCCTCTGTTACCATTTACCTTGCACTTTTGAGTTAACATTTATTATTCTTTATGTAGGATATGAGTTTCCATGAGATTCCAATGCCTGATTATAAACTGTTAAAATGACTATAATTAAATGAAATATTCTTAAGAATAAAATAGGATGTGTTGTTTGTAAGAGTGTTCTTGATGAATGATGAAGTGCTGGAGTTTAGCTTGATGAGTTCCTGCTGACTCTCGGTGTAGCTTTGAGCGGAAAAGCCCTTTTGTACAGTGAGGGATGTCCTCTCTCTGGTACCATTAGCAGACAGCGCTCACCATCTGCTATGCTAGTTCAGATGCTGTACAGGTACGCGCTAAGTCACTCTGACACCGAACAACTCCCACATTAGATCACAGAGAGAGGAAGAGAAAGAGAAAACGAGCTGGCAGAAAACGCCGCCCCCGCCAGCTGACTTGTGTACAGACTCCACTACCTGCGGCCCCCGATGAATCTGTCAGGCCGGATGAGATTCTTCATTTCAGTGCTTTCATTTATTGGCTAAATCCTCAGCTCTCGGCCAATTACAGCACATATGCAAATATACATGCAAAGATTAGAGCTGTGCTACACTCTCAGAAATAAAGGTGCAGGAGCTGTCACTGGGGCAGTACCTTTTTAGAAGATACATATTTGTACCCAAATAGTCCACAGTGGTACCTGAAGATATGTATTTGTACCCAAATAGTCCACAGTGGTACCTGAAGGTGCATATTTGTACCCAAATAGTCCACAGTGGTACCTGAAGATACGTATTTGTACCCAAATAGTCCACAGTGGTACCTGAAGGTGCATATTTGTACCCAAATAGTCCACAGTGGTACCTGAAGATGCGTATTTGTACCCAAATAGTCCACAGTGGTACCTGAAGATGCGTATTTGTACCCAAATAGTCCACAGTGGTACCTGAAGGTGCATATTGTACCCAAATAGTCCACAGTGGTACCTAAAGATGCATATTTGTACCCAAATAGTCCCCAGTGGTAC
This sequence comes from Danio aesculapii, assembly GCF_903798145.1. NCBI lineage: Eukaryota > Metazoa > Chordata > Actinopteri > Cypriniformes > Danionidae > Danio > Danio aesculapii. The sequence continues at coordinate 41,173,664 of NC_079458.1, forward strand.
CTGAAGGTGCATTTTTGTACCCAAACAGTCCACAGTGGTACCTGAAGATGCGTATTTGTACCCAAATAGTCCACAGTGGTACCTGAAGATGCATATTTGTACCCAAATAGTCCACAGTGGTACCTGAAGATGCATATTTGTACCCAAATAGTCCACAGTGGTACCTGAAGATGCGTATTTGTACCCAAATAGTCCACAGTGGTACCTGAAGATACGTATTTGTACCCAAATAGTCCACAGTGGTACCTGAAGATACGTATTTGTACCCAAATAGTCCACAGTGGTACCTAAAGGTGCATATTTGTACCCAAATAGTCTACAGTGGTACCTGAAGATACATATTTGTACCCAAATAGTCCACAGTGGTACCTGAAGATACATATTTGTACCCAAATAGTCCACAGTGGTACCTGAAGATACGTATTTGTACCCAAATAGTCCACAGTGGTACCTGAAGATGCATATTTGTACCCAAATACTCCACAGTGGTACCTGAAGGTGCATATTTGTACCCAAATAGTCTACAGTGGTACCTGAAGATACATATTTGTACCCAAATAGTCCACAGTGGTACCTGAAGATACATATTTGTACCCAAATAGTCCACAGTGGTACCTGAAGATACATATTTGAACCCAAATAGTCCACAGTGGTACCTGAAGATACATATTTGTACCCAAATAGTCCACAGTGGTACCTGAAGATGCATATTTGTACCCAAATAGTCCACAGTGGTACCTGAAGATGCATATTTGTACCCAAATACTCCACAGTGGTACCTGAAGGTGCATATTTGTACCCAAATAGTCTACAGTGGTACCTGAAGATACATATTTGTACCCAAATAGTCCACAGTGGTACCTGAAGATACATATTTGTACCCAAATAGTCCACAGTGGTACCTGAAGGTGCATATTTGTACCCAAATACTCCACAGTGGTACCTGAAGGTGCATATTTGTACCCAAATAGTCCACAGTGGTACCTGAAGATGCATATTTGTACCCAAATAGTCTACAGTGGTACCTGAAGATGCATATTTGTACCCAAATAGTCCACAGTGGTACCTGAAGATACATATCTGTACCCAAATAGTCCACAGTGGTACCTGAAGATACATATTTGTACCCAAATAGTCCACAGTGGTACCTGAAGATGCATATTTGAACCCAAATAGTCCACAGTGGTACCTGAAGATACATATTTGTACCCAAATAGTCCACAGTGGTACCTGAAGATACATATTTGTACCCAATAGTCCACAGTGGTACCTAAAGGTGCATATTTGTACCCAAATAGTCCACAGTGGTACCTAAAGGTGCATATTTGTACCCAAATGTACCGGAAAAGTACCTTTGAGGGACCATTATGGACCCTTTAGGTACAAATATGTACTTTTTAAAAAGGTACTGCCCCAGTGACAGCTCCTGTATCTTTATTTCTGAGATTGTAGACGAATTGGAGGAGACAGACCACTTATAATAAATAAAAAAGCAATGGCTGGAAAATAAAAGTAATAAATACCATTAATATGTGTATTGACCTCAATTCAAGTTTATTTGTGTAGTGCTTTTCACTATGTTTCAAAGCCGCTTTACAAAAGGTGTAGACTATTGCATCACCATAGTTATTTACATTAGATGTCGCCTACCCTGTTGTTGTCTACACATCAAATAACAGTTGGGAAAGTTCTTACTGTAGTAAGAACTTTCCCAATGGATATTTAATATATTTGTTGTGGAGATAATTCAAGCCTTTCTGCAAAGATGAGTCCCACACAATGTCTTTTAGTCCCAGTTGTTTTGCGCACGTCTTGTCTTGTTGATATGATTGTACATGCTACTATGGAGACATGTTAATATGCGGCTGTCAATCAATTCTGTGGGCGGGGAAACCGCACTCTTATGTCACGTTTTGGTGGGCCCCAGAATTGCAGGGATTTGGGTCCTACTTAAACATCAGAAAATTAAAACAAAGAGACTTTATATCACCCCATTATCACTGTGGACACACTATACCTACACACAGTTCTGTCCAAACAGCTTACAAACGTTGATTTTTGATCATAGGTGCTCTTTAAAAGAGCTATTAACAGTTGTATAATTTTGTGGTTGTGAACTGGTAAAGCTGCATTTGTTTATGTTAATCTGACTAATAGTCAAGACTAGTAGAAGTGCTTTAATCTCGATAAGGCAGACAGCAGTGACAAGCAAAAAAACGTTGTTCAGTTGTTGAAGGTGCTCTTTCTTGCTCAGCATTCAGTATCTCTATATTATTACTCCACATCCAAACCCAGCAGCAGTAGTGGCACACAGCTGGTTTATTTTGGGAAGAGTCTGACCGCTGGACTGAACCGCAGGCAGGACAGAGTGATAAGAGCCGGAGAAACCCTGCTGACAGATGACAAGAGCAACAGGCTGTTTCTGGGACATTCAGCAGCACTGCCACGGACAGATAGTCAAGGGGAAAATAGAGCAATATCCAAAGCAGAACAAGAGAATCAGAGGCAGAGGGAGACGGGAACAGAGAGACAAGACTTTTGCAGGATTTTCAAACGCAATATCTGCAGATGCTTGTGTTACCAGAATGGCAGACGTGTGCTCAAGATAGAAACGAAAATGATGGGGTTTTTATGCATCACAGTTGAGATGTTTTAATGCTAGGGCTGGGAGATTCATGGATGTGCATTTTCCCAGTAAAGTCAGTCGTGTAATCAGTTGGAAATCTCCAGCAGGTGCCTTCAGATGAAGCTGCATTAATGTATAATAGAGTAAACCCTAGTTAATTCTGATTACGTACCCCTATATACATTTCTGGAGAGCGCCAAATACATCCCAGGAGGTACAGTTTTTGTTTTCGTAAATCCACCAGAGGCTGCTGTGTACGCATTTTCAGATCTCAAATTTTTCTCACGAGTGCCATTCGCACCTGCTGTTCTCACATAAATCCACCAGAGGCCGCTGTCGCCTGACCGATTTCCCCCACCCACCCACTTTCCTAAACCCAACCAATAGTGTTTTCAAAAGCACTGATTGACCCACCCACCCACTTTCCTAAACCCAACCGATAGTGTTTTCAAAAGCACTGATTGACCCACCCACCCACTTTCCTAAACCCAACCGATAGTGTTTTCAAAAGCACTGATTGACCCACCCACCCACTTTCCTAAACCCAACCGATAGTGTTTTCAAAAGCACTGATTGACCCACCCACCCACTTTCCTAAACCCAACCGATAGTGTTTTCAAAAGCAATCCAGAAAAATAAAATAAAAAAATAAAAAAATAAATAAATTTAAAATAAATAAAATTTTCAGATTTTACCACATGCTCACCCTGTTATTTACTTGTTTGTTTTATTTTTTAGCTTTCGTTTTTTGTTTTACCAGCTTCCTGGAAGCGTCCTTCACTGGACTCAAGCCCATGTCATCATGGTCCACTCTTCATCTCAAATTCTCCGACGTAAAGGAATTGATTGGTCAATAATGAAATAGAAATCATTGAGTGAATCATTGAGTAATGTTTGCTGTTAGCTGTTTGTGTTGCTCCTCAGTGAACTATGGCTGTGTTGATGCTACATCAAAAGCTGTTTCACTAGGTTTTCAAAAAAAAAGAAATAAAAATAAATATTTAAAAATATATAGTTATTTTAAATAAATTATTTATCTATTCAATTTAAAAGTGTGGATAATTTTTATATTTATTTATTTATTCATTTTAAAAGTATGCATAATTTGTTTTAAATATTTATTTTTATTTATTTATTTTAAAGTATTTATTATTTTTGTATTTATTAGTTAGTTTGTTCATTTATTTATTTTAGCCTAAAATTACTTTTGCTGTGTGAAAATACAGAAATAAATATTGTAGTTTTTTTATTATTATTATAGTTGGTTATTGGAATTTACTAGACATTTCTGCATACAGTTTTCTCTACACTAACTGTTTTCAGTTTTTATACTGTATGTACTCTATGTATAAGATTCATTTAAGTGAAATTAATCGCAGTATTTAGTCGTTTAGCTTTAAATAAAGTATATCCTCCATTATCCACTGTATGGTGTACACTTCATTAGATTTACTCTGGATCTTTCTTTAAATGTATTCTTTCCTGGTGTGATGAAAACTAGTACATATTTTGCAGCAACACTGTAGAAGAATCATTTTTGGTTTCCCCAATGTGATGTCAAAGGATGATTCTTCATGGCTGAATTTAGTAAAGATCAGCACTGTGACTTTTTTCTGTAGTCACTTGCGTCCCTGAACACACCTGACCCCCGCTCTGTCCCACACACACACACACACCCAATAACTCTTATCTGCTTCTCTTTTCTCTGTCCTGATGAGAATTTAATCTCCTTCTTTCCTGATAATAATGCCGGACAACGTTCTGCAGGAGACTCTGATTCTGCTCTCAGCTTGTGTTTTTGCTGTGTAACTCTGTTGAGTCCTGATTCATAGGTTTGCTTTATCTTGGACATACAGTTGAAGTCATGCTGCAGTCTGATTGCCTTAGTGTCCCACCAGTGACGATATACAGCCATATCGCACTGTCACGAGTGCGATATTACAACAGTTTGATGGCATAATGTCTATAAGAAAGAGAATCAAACACGGAGAGTCTCAAAACCCTTTTGTATGAGGAACTACTTTCTTCCACCGTTCATTCACAGCTGCAGCTGACGTCAGAACAGCAGAAACCATTGCTACTTCACCAACGTCACTTTAGAGCTGTTTGAGTGATTCTCTAGCGTAATGTCTAAAATGATAACACAGCGGATTTTGCTCTCATTTTAAGACTATAAGGCTGAACAGCATGAAATGCCATCAGTCTACTGAGATCTCCCAGTATTTCTCTGTTGCAATCGGGAGATCACAATAATTAACCCTGAAAAAAGCAAAGCAAACACTAGTAATTTACTATAGTATAAATACAATAAAGCAAGATGCAAAAGAGAGAGATCAACTTAGTGTCACTTACCTGTTTAATAATGATTTGATCTGCTGTAGTATGAAATTACGCTGAGTTTTACCTACTCTAGGGGCTTATGCGGTCTCTGTCGCCATCTTGTGGATGAACAATGTCAACCGTCTTTGCTCTCAGAATGGCAAGCTAATGGCTGCTGCTGTGCTGAATCTCCAAAATTATAAATATTTAAAGTAGGCTTTATCCTTATGAATAAACTGCATATTGGCAATCTAAACAACTACATTCTCTCCTAAAAAAGCTTCAAAACTACATGATGTTGTCCAACTGCGGCAATATTTGTCAAACTGTAGTGAGTTTATTGATCTGCTGTCACTCTGTGTGGGCGGAGTAATACACAAGAGTGAGGAGGCTGTACGAGTTCTGATATTGCAGAATATCACACGACTATCAGCCAATCAAAATTGAGAACCAGACAGAACTGTTGTAAATATATTGGGTTTACATTTAGAAATAACACAGATACAAGGTATCAAAATGTCATCTTTAATGTAATGTTATTTACCATTTCTCTATAATTATTTGCCAAATTTCGGTCTGTTTTTGTCAAAAGAGTTTCAAATTTTCTTTTGGGTTTTCCATGTTTAAAAAAAGAAAGGCGCATAGGGTGGAATAAATATTGACAGAAGTAATTTAATATTTGATTAAGTGATTTAGTCAAACACACACACAAGTGTCTAGAGTTCTGGAAGATAAACAGTGGAGCAAGTAAACAGTGCTGAGCTTTGAGTTGAGCTCTCAAGCTTGTTTGTAAAATCATCTGGCAGTCAACACACACTTTGAAGAACTCCCGAGGATGCTGTCATTGATGTAAAGCTGCTGTGTGTGTGTGAGTGTGTGTGTGTGTGTGCGTGCGTGCATGTGCGTGCATGCGTGTGCGCGCGTGTTCTTCAGTATCAGTATGGACCCTTATTTACACCCATGTGTTTCTCAGCAGCAGAAGTCACCATAGTTGGTAAACTTAGAGCGCAGTGAATGGGAGAGTACAACTAATCATTGTTTTACATCCCTATTTGCTGAAATAATGACAGAGAAACTCCAGGATGGTGACTATGACAAGCATTTGATATGCTTTTTTCTTTCTTAGCGAACACAAAGTTTTGTGCATGACAATAAACAGTAGACCTACATATAATAATAATAATAATAATAATAATAATAATAATAATAATAATAATAATGTAGTTTTTTTTTACCATGTTTGAGAAATAACAATAATAATAGCCTACTCATATTAACCTTTATTTTACATCTACAGATTCGTGAGAAAATCCTGATCTTTATTTTAAGCAAAAAAAATCGCGATTCTCACTTTAGCCAGAATCGTGCAGCTCTAACCTCATCTATTGAGACTAGTGGGCACAAGGTTTTCAGCACAAGTCTATTCTTAGTTTAAGACCACCACTCAGAGATCATTCTCAATGTTCAGTTGTGGCCTGTGTTTATTTTTAATGTATTTGATCGCTATAAAGGTGTCAGAAAGTTTAACCTGGTGCTGTAAAATCAATCTGCTGCTGCTGACGCTAGTGCTGTGTTGTTAATCTAACGTAAACACACTGATCCTGTGAAAAGATGTAAAGGCTGATGTCTTTTTATTAGCATGTTGTTGGTTTTACTATACTATTATTATCTTCTGAGAGTTATGGAGAAAATACGGTAATTATAATAGTTTAGTAACATTTATTTGACTTTTGGAAATCACCAAGTGACCCTCTGTCATTGTTCTGTGATTCCTCAGGGGGTCCAGACCCCCACTTTGGGAACTACTGCTGTAGACGGTTAAACAATTATTGCTTAAAGAGGCTAATAATATTGACCTTAAACTTAAAAACTGCTTTTATTCTAGCCGAAATAAAAGAAATAAGACTTTCTCCAGAAGAACAAATATTAGAGGAAATACTGTGAGAAACTGAATCTGTTCAACATCATTTGGGAAATATCTGAAAAACCGGATGAGGAATCAAACGCAGCACAGATGATCATTGGAAACAGATCAGCACAGCGTCTCCTCTTGGTTTTGTCACCATGGCTCTTTCTCTTTTGGACACAGAGAACATGATGCAGTCAGTATGTGCAGATACGCCACTCTCACAACCACAAGAAAGCATCTTCCGTCACCGAGCGTTCCTGTGATCCAGCATTTCCAGGCACAGATAATAAAGACAGGCTGTGCGGAGATAAAACTGAGGGATGAGGAAGAACAGACGTGCTTTAAACTGAGGAACAGAGTCGTGGAGGATAATCAAAAACACATGAAGGACGGTTATGAGCAGATGTCCAGGAAAGTGTGTTTGGTTCATCTCTAATCACATTTCACATGCACATCGTATATTCATGAGTCCAAGATGAGATTATTGATATTACAAATACAAATCACTACACTGATTTTACACTTATGAAAGCATTTCAGACGTCAGATCAAATAAAAGGTCTGAATGTTAGTGATGGAGCGTGGAGGGGTTCAGTTTAACACATTTATGCCAGAAAGAGCTCTTACTCTGACTTGTGCTTATTAAAGTAAACTATATACAATATTAATAAGTGCTTTAATAATTATTATAGTGTATGGATCTGGCGACATGGTGGCCTCACAGCAGGAGGTCTCTGGTTCGAGTCCTAGTTGGCATTTCTGTGTGGCCAGTTGGCATTTCTGTGTGGAGTTTGCATGTTCTCCCCGTGTTGGTGTGGGTTTCCTCCGGGTGCTCCGGTTTCCCCCACAGTCCAAACACATGCACTGTAGGGGAATTGATTAACTAAATTGGCCGCAGTGTGTGAGTGTGTATGTGAATGTGTATGAGTGATTCCCAGTACTGGATTGCAGCTGCATAATAAAATATGCTGGAATAGTTGGCGTTTCATTCCGTTGTGGCGACCCCTAATAAATAAAGGGACTAAGCCGAAGGAAAATGAATGAATGAATATTTAATAGAGTGTTTCTTAATCTTTGTTGAGGATGAAAATAAAGCCATGCGTTCTCGTTAACCAGTCCCTCCAGGATTTCGCAGGACTTTTTTTTCAGAATTTTGCAGCCTAAAATGATTTTGATTCTGCTTTTCTTCAAATTTGCGACAATATTTGTGGCTTTATTTTGTGTTGATTTGCTGTAAAAAATGGTTGTTGCTAGACCGGATAAGGTTGCGGCCAGAAGTTAACGAGAATTATTTATATTATTTATTAAATTTCCCATTTATTGTATTTTATTAACATCTACCCCCAACCCTAAACTCAACCATCACAGTAATGTAAAAACAGTAGTTGTTCAGAGTATTATTTATTCTATCTATTAAATTACCCAATAAATAGCATTTTTTAACTCATACCTATGTGAACATTAATAACAAGCTTTGTAAAAATTGTGTTTGCATTTTATTGTTCAGTTTGGCTTCTCATTTTAATATTGGCAGTCTAGACGCAGAAATTCAGTGAAAATGAAATGTCAAATCAGCAACTTCATTTTATTTAGCGATTTGACAGTGAAAATGAAAATGCAAAATAAATCATTTCATTTCATTTTTAGTTTTGGCAGATATTTTGCGAACAGTGTTTTATAATGAACTTGTTAATCTGGTTTTCCAATGTTTTTGATTTGTTTAAAATTGGCAGGATTTACCTTCTATATAACAGTGGTTTGTTCTGGAGACAATCCAACACAAATATTGCGTAAGGGGGCTAATAATATTGACCCTTAAATGGGTTTTTAAAAAAGAAAAACTGCTTTTATTCTAGCCGAAATAAAACAAATAAGACTTTCTCCAGAAGAAAAAATATTAGAGGAAATACTGTGAGAAATTCCTGAATCTGGCAAATATAAGGCTAATAATATTGACTTCATCTGTAGCTCCAGTGTTGTTGTGCAGCAAACGCAGTGATACACTTTCATGTTTGGTAGACTGTTGTGTGTGCTGTATAGTTCATTAACGAGCACAGAATAATGCTGATCAGAAAACAGGTGCTAATGTTAACATCAGGTTGTCCGCTGTAAGTGCTGTATGTTTTTAATGACTGCTCCTCAGACTACCCAACAGCACTCATCAAAGTTTGAAGCTCTTTCATCTTCATTAATCACAGCGAGAGGCTTTTCCACAGCACAGAGCAGGTCAGTCCCAGATCACTTCTCTGTATTCAAGGAAGAGGAGCAGTGTAAGCTGAATTATTTATTCCCCTTCCTCAGATGTACGCTGAAATATGTGGGCAGTAAACTTTAGAAATGTGTGCTTCCAAAAAGCCATTGTTCGCTAATGACATCCTAGCAATTTTATGCTATGAATATCAATTGTATCTCCATCCCTCAGGGTGCATGTGTGTGTGTGTGTGTGGTCTTGAATAGCAAACTCAAGAAAACCCACAGTTGTGCACCATAAATAAGAGAACACAGTCATTTGCATACTGTAACTACAGCTGTAAACATTGGCTAACAAGCCTTCACTTCGCCTACTATATTACTAGTTCTGTACATTAAAGTTGGCTCAGCGGCCTGGAGGAGGTTATTAAAGGAGATTTGTGTATTGTGCGTTGTTAAAGTACTTCTGTAATAGACCTTAATATTAGTTGATTCACCTGTAAAACTCTGGGGTGTAATGGGAGACGTGTGTGTGTGTGTGCATTTGCGGTAGGATAGGATTCATTATTGATCATTTTAAAAGGGATAGTTCATCCAAAATTGAACATTCTGTCATCTTTTACTCACCCTTTGCTTGGTTTTCACCTGTTTTACTTTCTTTATTCTGTTGAACACTGAAGAAGATATTTTGAAGACTGAGGAAAACCTGTAACCATTGACTTCCGTAGCATTTGTTTTGGCTACTATTGAAGTCCATGGTTACAGGTTTTCAGCATTCTTGAAAATAGGGCTGCAACTAACGATTATTTTAACAATCGATTAATCTGTCGATTATTATTATTATTATTGTTATTATTATTATTATTATTCGATTAATCGGATTTAAATAAACATGATTTTTCCAACCGTTTATTCAAAAAAGCTCATCTCTGAGCTGTTATAATAATAATAATAATAATAAATAAATAAATAATAATAATAAATGAATAAATAATAATAATAAATGAATAAATAATAATAATAATAATAATAAATGAATAAATAATAATAATAATAATAATAAATGAATAAATAATAATAATAATAATAATAAATAATAAAATAAACATAAGTAGTTTTGTCCTGTTTTCAATCCAATTATCTAAATATTTTTAAATCAAGATACACACTAGACACATGAAATAGCATAAGAAATTATGTCTTGTTTTCTGAAGAAAAAAAAAACATCTCAAAATGAAGTGATTGTTTGCTTAAAATAAGTACAATTATTAGTGAATGGGTAAGAAAAATAACTTTAATAAGAGATAATCTCAAACAGAAGTTTTACCAGTTTACATAAACGTGTAAGTGATCATGATCTATAACGTCAGATGGTCGTCGCCATGTTTGCTTGCGGCCGCACGTTTTCTTTATTGATAAAAAGCAGAACACGCAGGATTCAGCACGTAAATTCACCATTTACTCTGCAAATACATGCAAGTGGCTGGTGAACTTAGAGAAGAGTAGATTCAACTTTATAGTTAGTTTCACTATGTGTAATGTGTATCTGATTTGAAGAAAACACATCTGCAATTTATATTTGAAAGGATTGTTAGACTTCCTTGTGTGTTTTACAAACTCTAAATGTATTGTTTTACTAGTACATGTGTGTAGTTACATTAAGCATTAGGCGGTTAAAACGCTGCATAATTGTGATAATATGACTCGTCTTTCTCAGCGGGGTTAAGTTGGTTTTGTTTTAAAAAAAACGAAAAAAAGAAGCACTTTTCCGACGGTCCCTTACTGAGAGCTCTGCTCAGCACAAGCTCTCTCTGCCTCAGCGCCAGACACCGCACCAAGGCTCAGTTTGATTTTCTCAGTTGTCGCTCTAAAGGTAAACGAGCTAATGCTAACTTGTCATGCTTGTGAAGCTGGATTAAAAAGTAAAACATCAGCACCAGGGACTTTACGGTCTTCACTTCAAAACGGAACAAAAGTAGGACCCTGCTGTTGAACCCCCTTCCTCCTCATCCATGTCTCATTTGAACTCATTCTGAACACGTTTGTAGATAACGAATGCATTTCTATGCATTTAAACATGAAGTGGGTGGAAGTGCATTACTAACTGTGTGATTGATAAGCTTTGTTTAATCAACAAGTCATGCTTCACAGGTCTGTGTGTGTTTTCTGTTTTCTCTCCGCATCTCTCCACCTTTTTAATTCCCTCTCAAACCTTGGCAGGCAGTGTAAACTAGAGACAAGGTTATGTTTATAATGCATTTCATATACAGTGAATAAAGTGCTTCACATGGGCCAGAATAAAAGGGGAAAACCCTGTTCATTTACTCCCCTACAGATCATCCAAAACCTAGGTGACTGTTTTTCATTCATTCATTCATTCATTTTCTTTTGGCTTAGTCCCTTATTTATAAGTGATCGCCACAGCTGAATGAACCGCCTACTATTCCGCCATAAGTTTTACGCAGGGGATGCCCTTCCAGCCACAACCCAGCACTGGTGAACACCGAAACACACTCATTCACACACACACACACTCATACACTATTTTTTTTTAAGCTGACTGTCTTCAGTCTGCTGACAGTGAGGAAGTGTGCCGTCAAGCTCCATAAAAGCACCATAATAGTATCATAAAAGTGGCCTGTCTAAATCATGCACTGTAGTTCAAGTGTTCTTAAGCCATACGAGAGCTCTTGGAGAAACCTCAGCCATTTGTTCATACATCTCATAGATATAGTTGCTAACGGTATTCTGGTTGTTAGGGGGTTGCTGTGTAAGTGATCAATATTCAGGTTAGTTACTACCAGTATTGGGTAAGTTCCTTAAAAACGTAATTAATTGCTAGCGTAGTTATCATGCTTTAGTTGCTAGCATGGTTTATTATTATGCATTGCTATAATGCAGTTTTAGCTTGTCCTAGGCTTGTTGCCAGTCTTTAGGATGGATGGATGGATGAATGGGTGGATGGATGGATGGACAGTTTGACAGATACAGTGGTGGATGGACCGATGGATGGATGATGCATGGATCGATGGATGGATGGATCAATGGTTAGATACTGTACGTGGATGGATGGATACATGGATCGATGGATATTTAGATACTTTGTTGGATGGATTGATACTTGGATGGATGGATGGATGGATGGATGGATGGATGGATGGATGGATGGATGGATAGATAGATAGATAGATAGATAGATAGATAGATAGATAGATAGATAGATAGATAGATAGATAGATAGATAGATGGATAGGTGGATAGGTGGATGGATGGATAGATGGATAGATACATGGATGTATAGATGGATGGATGGATGGGTGGGTGGATAGATATATGGATGGATGTATAGATAGATACATGGATGGATGGATGGATGGATGGATAGTTAGATACATGGATGGTTGGATGGATAGATACTTGGATGGATGGGTAGATAGATGGATGGATACATGGTACATGGGTGGATGGATGAATAGTTAGATAGATAGATGCATGTTATGTATAGATAGGTACATGGATGGATTGATGGATGGATAGATACATGGATATATGGATGGATAGTTAGATACATTGATGTATGGGTAGATAGATGGATAGATACATGGTACGTGGATGGATGCATGGATGGATTGATACATGGATGTATAGATGGATGGCTAGATTCATGGATGGATGGACGGATAGATGGATAACTATCCATCAGTAGATACTTGGATGAATAGATGGATAGAAAGAGGTGTGTGTCCATGTTCTAGTAGTCAATATCAATGTCAATCTCTGCCAGAAAGAGACATATTGAATGATCTAATTTCAGCTGTGAATTCAGTCAGGCAGTCCATAAATCTTTTCCCACAAATGCATAGTAGCAAACAAAATTTGACGTGATTTAAACCGACTGGTATGAACAAACTTGTTAGCAATTACATGCTGGATTGAAGAGTGAACCAAAATTATCTTCATTTCGTAATAAACATGGAAAATTAATTTGACCTCACGTCACTCTTGATGATCTCACTACAAACAGCACCTAAGCAGACATTTCAGACAAACAGGGTGTGTGTGTGTGTGTGTGTTTTATCTCTCTGAATGAATTATACTCCCTCATTTACAACTCTCTCACCGCCGTGATAAAATCGCTCTCAAATAATTAGCGCTGTCACGGCCATTGATTGCAGATATTGATAGAATGAGACAGTGAAGTGAGCACATTTGGCTTGTTTAATTGGAGAGCCATTTCAGACCGGGTGTGAGTCGAGTTCTGATCACAATCAGGAGAAAACGCTTCTCATGCTAGCGAGTGCTAATGCTCAGCGTAGCCTGATGGAGACAGACGTGGAGTTGGTATTGATTAGAGCCTACTCTGTCATCATATTCTACAATAGACTGATAATTCCAGCCAACATCTGCATCCACTTAGAGCCAAAAAAACTGCTCCTACAAATCATTCGCTTCACTCGTGTAATCAAACTCGACCCAGGGCAAAGCTTTTTACCACTTTTTGTCATGCTGCTTTTGCTTTTATTGTGTTTTTTATTATACGTATGGTCTGAATTATTAGCCCTCCTGAATTATTAGCCCCCCTGTGCAATTCCTGTTTAACGGAAAGAAGACATTTCTAATCATAATAGTTTTAATAACTCATTTCTAATAACTGATGTCTTTTATCTTTGTCATGATGACAGCACACACTATTTGACTAGATATAGTAAACAGTTATAAATATTCGGGCATATGGCTCGATGCCCGGTTGGGTTTTAAAGGGCACCTATTTTACCCCTTTTTCAAGAATTAAGATACGTCTTACATGGATAAATGGATGGATTGATGGATGGTTGAATAAATGGATGGATTGATGGATGGTTGAATAAATGGTTGGATTGATACATGGATAAATGGATGGATGAACGAATTTTCAGGATAGATACATGAATGGATGGATACATGGGTGGATGGATGGATGAATGGGTGGGTGTGTTTTTACATGGATGGATGGATGGATGGATAGATGGATGGATGGATGGTTGGGTTTTTACATGGATGGATGGATGGATGGGTGGTTGGGTTTTTACATGGATGGATGGATGGATGGATAAATGGATGGATGAATGGATTTATGGAGGATAGATAGATGGATGGATGGATGGATAGATAGATAGATGGATGGATACATGGATGGATGGGTGGGTGGATAAATGGATGTATGAGTGGATTTATGGATGATAGATAGATAGATGGATGGATGGATGGATGGATGGATGGGTGGTTGGATTTTTGGATGGATGGATGAATGGATTTATGAATGATAGATAGATGGATGGATGGATGGATGGATAGATACATGGATGGATGGATAGATACATGGATGGATGGGTGGGTGGGTTTTTACATGGATAAATGGATGGATGGATGGATGAATGGATTTATGGATGATAGTTAGTTAGTTAGTTAGTTAGTTAGTTAGTTAGTCTCTGCCTTGGCTGCGTCAGATAATCAGCACAGTGACAGACATGAAGGAAGCAGATTGCACGTAACGTTTGTGAGAAATACTTCAGTAAGAACTTTCCCAATGATTACTTGATGTATTTGTTATGGAGTTAATTCAAGCCTTTCTGCAACGATGAGTCACACACAATGTCGTTACAAAGTTCACTAACACACAAAGACAGCACACACATTAAACTTTGCACTGTTTTTGCACGGCAAATGTGACAGGATACATGTTAATATCTAATGCTGTATGGATAACTGTTATGTTAATGGTATTCAGCTTAAAGTGACATTTAAAGGCTGAACTAGGGTAATTAAGTTAATTAGGAAAGTCATTGTATAACAATCATCTTGTGAAACTGTATTCATATTGCAATATTTATCGCGGAATAATAAAATATTGCAGGTTTTTCCAATATCGTGCAACCCCTAATAATTGAGGTTTTGATTTAAGGGCATATCTCCCAGCCCTATAGGTTGAAGATATACAGTAAATGTTGATTTATGTTTTTTTAGACCCAATAGACTGCCATTGTCAGGTTGGAGGTCATAGATTTGTTGTGTTTGATCGAGCGAGGAATTACGGCCTTGGCTTTCGTCTGTGTCGTCAGTGCAGTTCTGATGACTTTCTGCTCTGTGTTCATGACTGAGTTTCATGCTCTCAGCGTGCGGTGCTGTTTTCTGCAAATATACCGCTTGCTACCTGCTGACAAAATATGCCGTTTCTTGTAAGCAGCTTTGCTTAAACAGTTTGCAGAGAAAATCAAATGCAAATGTAAAGTCTATAATAACTATATACTGTAGCTCCACACTGCAGTTCACTCAAATTGTGTCTTTATGGGCGATGAACAGTGAAGGCAGCACCTTTGAGGAGTTCACATAAAAAAATCTGAGTGCCTTAATTGACCCAGTTTGATTGACAGGTAATCTGGCCAATCATAACATTGATATTCTGTGCTCCATCAGTGTTGTCTGACATGCATCATAGTAGAATAACATGGTGAAAATCTGCTTGTTTGGGATTTGCAACACAGACAGCAGGTATCCAGAAAAGCTGAGCAGTATACAACTTCATCCTTTCCTGAATCCTAGAGGAGTAAATTAAATGATCCAGACTTCAGTACACTTGTAGGCTGTAGCTTGAGCTGTTTACATATTGCAGACCTTTATATCTGCTTATCTCTGAAATCAGTGTCATCTGTGTTTAACGGGACCTCTTTAGCACCTTAACCTTTTTTTAATGATGTGCTGTTTAATATCAAGCAGATTTCAGTATTTCTAAGAATTTAAGAGTTTAGCATCTTCTAACTTTATCCAGGTGAATCTCATACTGCCTTTAAAATTGCCTATACTAATGTAAATAATATTCAGGTCTGGACTCTGTGGAGGCCATTTTATCAGCCGTTTTTCACTTCAAATAAGATTTCATTACATTAGCAGTGTGTTTGGGATCTTTATAATGCTGAAAAATACAACTATTACTAATTAGATGCTTTCAATTAGGAATCACATGATGATTTGAAACATGTCTGTACATTTCAGCATTCGCTTCAATTCAGGCAATATCGACAATACAGAAATTAAGATCACATACCGTATTATTCATTCAGTCTTCCATGTTTCTCTAACTCTTTCTTTCGTGTCTTAAACAATTAGACCAAAAGAAGTAATATATAATGGGATTAAAACTTCACTTAAATATGTAACTGGGGCTGCACACTACCTGACAAAAGTCTTGTCGCCTATTTAAGATTTAAGAACAACAAATAATAACTTCCAGTTGATCATTTGGTATCAGAAGTGGCTTATATGAAAGGCAAAGGCCTCTAGATTATTTGACCACAATAAAATGTGATCATGTCTTGATTATGAATGATTTGCTTCAATAATGTCCAGTATAGAATATGTGCTCATGCTGCAGTGGAAACAGAATGAATATTGTGTCTGACTCCATCATGAGCTTGGAGGACTGCATCCATACATCTCTGCAATGACTCAAATCACTGATTAATAAAGTCATCTGGAATGGTGAAGAAAGCCTTCTTGCAGGACTCTCAGAGTTCATCAAGATCCTTTGGATTTATCTTCAATGCCTCCTCCTTCATCTTACCCCAGACGTGCTCAATAATGTTCATGTCTGGTGCCTGGGCTGGCCAATTGCTTTCAGGAGCTTTGATGTGGAGGCTGAAGTATCAGGAGTGCTATTCTGCTGGAGAATTTGTCCTCTCCTGTGGTGGTAATGTAATGGGCAGCACAAATGTCTTGATACCTCAGGCTGTTGATGTTGATCATCCACTCTGCAGATCTCTCACACGCCCTCATAATGAATGTAACTCCAAACCATGATTTTTCCTTGACCAAACTTGACTGATTTCAGTAAGAATCTTGGTTCATGCTGGTTCCAGTAGGTCTTCTGCAGTATTGGTGATGATTGGGATGCAGATCAACAGATGATTCAGCAGAAATATCCACCTTCTGCCACTTTTCCAAATGATCAACTAGATGTCAAGTTATTATTTGTAGCTCTTACAACTTTGATTGACGACATGACTTTTGTCAGGTAGTGTACATTCCAGCAGATGTAATGACTTATGATTTCTGTAATTTCTCTTTCCGACACAACTATAGTATACCCTCATAAATAATCAAAGAGCGCTGCACAGCTCCCATGTTTGTTTAGTAAACCGGCTTGACCAAGCGTGAATATTCAGAGGCTTGTTTACCAAAGGATGCTTATGCGGTATTATAGTGTGTGTTACCCAGAGGATCCAACATCTAATGTTGTTTTTGTAAGGACTGCAGAATTTCCATAAGGAGCCCTTGGGAAGTCATTATGTTGCGGCTCGTTCACCAACCATCAATCTGTAATTAATATATGCAGTTCAGATAACTCACTTTGGCCTATATCTCCATTATCATCAGCCCAAAACAGGCCGCGTGTTCCTTCAGAAATGTCTGAGACTCGTTTACGCACTCGTGGGAAGAACGCTCTTTCATTAAAAACACAAAGGAGCGCTGTTAGGTCAGGGATCATCTCCAGCGTGCAAACTCATAAAATCCAAATCTAAATGAGAGGAAGCGTCTGCTGTGCTGAATGACGGGAAGGAATTGAAGGAATGGATGCTGGATGTGTGGAATTCCAGAAAGAAGTGTGTGTGAGTGTGTGTGAGTGTGCGTGTGTGTGTGTGTGTGTGTGTGTGTGTGTGTGTGTGTGCGTGTGTAGCTATGAAACAAAGAGGAATGTGCACTTATTCCATGTGAAATAAGAAATAGAGAGAACAATGACCAGATTAAAGAGAATCGCAAAGACTTCGAATTGTATACCATTATAAAAATGTATAAATAAAATGAGACAAGAGATTCGTAATGATAAAAGTGTGTCTATAAGGAAATGTTTAGTTTAAAACATGTCAAATTTGTCTTAGATTTGAGTTTGTATTCACTTATAAATGTAAAAGTCATTGATTTGGGACTTGTGGAGCTGCGCATGGATGGATTTGCTCTTCAGTGTTTGGACTTTCAGCAGTGAAAATTAACCCACACTGAACTGAACTGAACTGAACTTCAACTCTGAAAACTGAACTGACACTGTTTCAGTTTACTAGAACTTCTATGTTAAGCTGCTTTTAAACAATCTAAATTGTAAAAGCGCTAGAGAAATAAAGATGAATTAAATGGGTGCAAAGTTATTAGTTAATTTAAAATATAGCCATAATATTTATTATAGTATTTACCAAAAATTACAGTTATTAAGCGATACTTTAAATCAAATGTTATAAGCACATGCAGAAATGAAGACTGGAAATACGTTTTCTTGTAAAGAACTTTAAAAGTGTATTAAAAGTGTTAACCTTTTAAATATAATGTCATTTAAGATATTAAAAAACAAAAATATATTGTTGTTGTTGTTGTTGTTTGTTTTGAACAAGTATTATAATTTAGTGAGTTCCACCAAATGGCAATTCATATAAAAATATCAGATGTTAAAAATATCAAAATTACTAACGTTAATACCCAGCCGTGATCGTCTACTAGACTTTTAAAGATGTAATTTCATTTCTTTGTGGTGTGTTTGTTTTATTTATTAATGTTCACTCCCTCTCTTGTGGGCATGGGCCGGTATTAGTTTCTTATGGTCTGATAACCTTGGATAAAATTATCGCTGTATCACACTATTGTCATTACTGCTCGAAAATAAGTTTTTATTTAAATGTCTTTTTTTCCACATTATACATTTCTTTTTAGGAAACATTTATAATTTTTTGGAACAATAAACAGTGGGCATCACGGTGGCGCAGTGGGTTGCTCAATCGCCTCACAGCCAATAGGTCGCTGGTTCGAGCCCTGGCTGGGTCAGTTGGCATTTCTGTGTGGAGTTTGCATGTTCTCCCAGTGCGTGGGTTTCCTCCGGGTGCTCCCCCACAGTCCAAACACATGCGGTTCAGGTGAATTGGGAAGGCTAAATTGTCCGTAGAGTATGTGTGTGAATGAGAGTGTATGGATGTTTCCCAGAGATGGGTTGCAGCTGGAAGGGCGTCCGCTGCATAAAACGTGCTGGATAAGTTGGCGATTCATTCTGCTGTGGCGACCCCAGATTAATAAAGGGACTAAGCCGAAAAGAAAATGAATGAATGAATAGTTGAGGACATGCTTCTGTTGTCTCCCACATTAAAATAGTCTAGATTAGTGTACAACATCTGATTAATAAGGGGACCGAAAGGAAAGAAAATAAATTAATCATTTACTTTAATACCAAACCGTGATTGGCTACAAGACTTTCAATTCCATAATTTCATTAATCTGTGGCATATTTTGTTTGTTTTATTTATTAATTTTCTCTTCCTCTCTTGTGTGTTTTGACTTGTTAGTGGCTTTGAACGATTTAGACTTTGTGTCCAGAAGTAACCAGTCATTGTAAAACAACTATTATAAACCACAAAAGGAGATTTTTATAGTATTACCACACTCCAATAATAGTGCATAGCTCAAAAATGACAATAAAACAGCACACACACATCATAAAAGTGAATAATATGACTATGCAAAAAATGGACTACAGTATATCCCAGAACCCTAATGATATATCTGTGTTATGCAATTCAAGAAAAGAAATGCAGATTAATGTTCTCACCAATTTCTCCTAATGTGTGTTTGGTTCAACACTAGCGTGAGTTATTGATCGATTTCTCATGTTTTTGGTGAATTATTCATTTAAACCACCATGAAGAGGAGGTTTAATGACACCATGTCATTATTTTGTGGTGTCTTTGCTTTATTTTTGAGTTTCCTCATCCTCTCTTGTATGTTTTGACTTGCTGATGGCCTCAGATGATTAACAATTTGTGTCCAGAAGTATTTAGAATGAATAAAAATTGTGTTTTATTAAAAAGTCATTGTGGAAAAACTATTATAAACCTCAAAAGTAGACTTTTATAGAATTACCGCACTCAGTTCATAACTCAAAAGGCATCATAATATGACTCGTGTACTGTTGTACATCCCAGAACCCAAATGATATGTTTGTTTGTGTGATGCAACTCAAGAAAAGAAACACACATCAAATATTCTCACCAGTTTCTCCTATTGTGTGTTTGAATCAACACAAGCGTGAGGAATTGATAGATCTCTCCTATTTTGGTGAACTATTTGTTGAAAAAAATTAGAAAAGGAGGATGGCTGCTGGAAAAGAAAGCATAGAGATGGAGAGAAACGGAGAAAGAGAGAGAAACACCGCCGAGGGCCGAGCGAGGAATATTTGCCCGTGTGCGTCTGTAACGGTAGATTGCCAAAGCGAATGTGTGTGTTTGCGATAACGCGAGGCTTTGAGTCTTTCATCTGAGGCAGAAAACTGCGAAAAGAGGAGATCTAGCCGACTCCCTCGCTCGTCTCCTTGAAAGAGAGCAAGGCGACAAAGGGAAAAAAGCAGGCCTTTCTTCTGTAGCAAACAGCTTGTCTCCTCTCGTTTGACTCGGCGTACAGTGCCTGTTAATTACGGCTACGGCCGGCGTCTTCTGATAATGTCATTTTGTGGGGAAGACAGTTGTTTGTCGGTCACGCTTATTAGCATTCTTTTGAAACATTCATGAATTCATCGAAGGAAACAGGTGGGGACTGGCGGATACCGGCGAATAACTTGTCCAGGGTGGTTTATGCTGGCAGCGGATGTTTCATTTGGAAAAGAGAAGGACTCTCTCAGGTGGTTTGCTTCTGTTTCTTCTCGGCAGGCAGGCAGACGCACACGCCTGTTGATGCACAGATTGCGTGCATGAAAACACACCTGCGCTTCTTCAGAATTGTTGGTAAATACTCACTCTTGATTGAACTGCGGGAGTCGCTTTGACTTCACGTGAAGTTTTAAGACAGATTTTGCTTATTGGAGATCATGAAAAATGTATATGACATATATGACATATGACAGAGGTGGATGAAATCTGATACTGGAGTACTACATTGTTTACCCTACTATTGTATTAATAGAGTTAACCCCACACACCATTAAAGTCAAGGTATTTCAGTTTATTTATTTACATATCGCTGGCAGATGTGGGTAGTAACAAATTACATTTACTTCGTTAAATTTACTTGAGTAAAATTGTTGGGTAACGAGCAGTGGCGGAAAGAGTACTGAAAACCATACTCAAGTAAAAGTACCAATACAGTACTTGCCTAAAAATGTAGTGCGAGTAAAAGTATCTGTTGTAAAAATTACTCAAAGTATGAGTAAAAAGTAGACCTTTCAAAAGTACTCGAGTAGTGAGTATTAGGCTGTAAAAACCAGATTCATTTACATGTAATTTGTTGATGTGTGTAAACGTCACATTCTGTAGTGCATTTAGTTATTGCCCAGCAGGCACACAACGTTAATATTAGGTTAGGTTTAGGTCGTGACATCAGGTGACCAAAAATCAGTGTCTAGCCAGCATCTAAGGACAACGTTATTTAGATGTCCAATAATGATGTCAAACGATGTTGACATTTGGTTGATTTTAGGTTGTGTTGGAAAGTGACCAAAATCCAACACTGAACTAACCAGCGTCATATTGACGTCAGATACTATTATTTATTCATCAGGTATGGCAACCTGATCTGATATCCAATCCAACATCTGATAGACGTCATAGTGGTAACGTTTACACAACGTCAAGCTGTAACATCATTAGACGTTGATATTTGGTAGATTTTAAGTTGAATGTTTTCTTATCCCTATAGACAAGAAATAATAAAGGACTGACTGTAGGTTGAAGGAAAGTAGTGGAGTAAAAGTACCAATACTGCATTAAAAATGTACTGAAGGGAAAGTAAAAGTACATATTTTTTAAACTACATAGTAAATTACAATTCCTGAGCAAAACTTCTCAATTACAGTAGTTTGAGTATTTATAATTTGTTACTTTACATCACTGGCAACGTCTATTTTCGAAGTACATTTTAAAATAAGTACTTTTACGAAGTAAATCATTAGACTTTTCGCTATATTTGGAGGCGTTCCTCCATTACTGTCAAATGATAATAAATATGATTCATACAACTTGTTTGCAAATATCCCAAAGTGTTACATTGGAGAGGTGTGTCATCCATTCATTCCTTCTTCTCTTGATAATATATAATATAATTTTTAAGTGTGAACTAAAAATGTGGTGTGACTTTTAAGAATTGTTAAAGAAACAAAACATTTCCCAATACTAAAAACCCTGATCTCTGAGATGCAAACTGGGACATTATTATCTATTCCAGTGGTCAGGGTAGCATTGAAATCTCATTAATGAGTATCCAGGAGTTTAAAAAAATGAGGACAAAACATTTTATATATTTCTATCTTTAATTAAAACCACTCTAGTCAGGGACAAGGCAACAAAAAAAAAACATGTACCGTCCCCAGAAAACAAGGACATCTGGTTTCCTTACACTAGAAAACTGTCAGACTGAGTACTAAAACACTTTCCGCACAGCAGTGAAGTATAAGCCTGTATGCATGTGAAAGATGAAATTCACATAATTGCAAGCACTCTGAATTCAATAGACGCTCTCAGAAATGACAAATAGCATATTACACACAATATTCCCTCTTTCCTAAAGAGATTTTAAACTTATGAGCCTGTCTTAAAGGGGAGCTGTTATGCATCTCTTTTATGAGGAGTTTAAGCACAGTTGTGTGGCAACAACGTATTCAGCCTCTAATGGTAAACATGGATTAACTTTATTTGTTTTTATTTTTACTCTTGATTTAAACTTTGAAACACTGATTGACATTCTCCCTTTGTACGTGTCTTCAGAGGGGGAAAGCCCCGCCCACTAGTGCCCATCTCTCCCTCATTAGCATAAACAGCCCTGAGTGAGAAGCAGCCGTCCATTAGCCGTGCGAGTTTTGATTTGCTGAAGATAATGTCAGCACAGACTAAGGCCCTGTTTACACTAATACGCTTTAGTTTTAAAACACGTTTCATCTAGCGTTTCTGAACAGCTCTCCGTCCACACTATACTGCTGAAAACGCACATCACTTGACCACACACACACACACCCCCTGCATGTGCTGCAGCGTATGAGCACATCTGAGCTCCAGGCAGTCAGAGGGTGCTTTGACATTATGAATTCAGTTTTTCACAGAGATAATGTTAGCCCTGGTATACATCTGCCACTATGCTGACTCATTGGCATTTGTAGCTCCGCCCCCTTTCTGTAAAGAGCACAATCTTATAAACATTTCAAGAGACAGTCACCAAAACGCACCATTTGGATTAAAGGGTCAGTTTCAGAGAGTTATAAAACATTATCTGTGTGGTATTTTAAGCTAAAACGTCACTAACACACACTCAAGGGACGTCAGAGATGCATTTTACATCTTGTAAAAAGAGTCATAATAGATCACCTTTAATATTCTGCCATTGAAGCACAATAAACACAGCATTATCTTGTCACTACTTGCCTGTCGTGCACTAATTTCCCTATCATTTCTTCACCGAAGCCCTGGGGGAACAGTATGCCTTCATTAGCACGTTGCTGTAATGTTGCTGAGACGTTTCATGTGGCTGTAATCCTATAGTAGCAACATGACTGAGACGTGTTGCCTCTGAATCTGTGTTTAAAGTGTAAGCAGAGTGAGGTTAGTGTGTCACTGTAGAGAGTGTTACATAATGAGACACAATCCAGATGCATGTGACGACTGCAACTGGGTTACTTCCCCTCGACCACTGAATGACTTCCTGTCAGCGCTGAAACTGAGCGTATGCTATATTATGAAAACTCTATGATGAAAAGAAAATGCTTGTTGTTTTTTATGCACATAAATGACATGACTGAGGGAATCGCTATACTGTTGTCAAGGTGTTCTGGGAGGTTGCTAGGTTGTTGTGCAGTCCTTACATTTGTCTAGGTCAAAGCAGCATGTAGAGTACAACAGTCATATTTGGAAGTTAAATATTCATTCATTTTCTCAATAGGGAAGTTGATTATCTGCAATAACTTGTACACTTTATAAAGATAGACCTATTGTGAGTTTGTAATTGATTATTTGGGCTTTTACTGAGTGACTCAGTAAACAAATAGGGCTCTATTTTAACGATCTAGGCGCAAAGTCCAAAGGCGCAAAGTCTAAAGTGCATTGCTGTTTTAAGGATGGAATAATTAGCTCTGCATCCCGGTGCATGGTCTAACAGGGTTGTGCTTATTCTCTTAATGAGTTCTGGGTGTGTTTTGAGCATAACGTGCATTAAACCAATCAGAGTCTCATCTCACATTCTCTTTAAGAGTCAGTTGCGTCACACCATGGTGCATTTGCTATTTACATGGCGACTTTGTAAGTGTAAAAACTGAATTCTTTACTAGCGAGAAAACAGTTAAACAGAGCATCTGCAGCGCGAGGATAAAGAACGAGCCTCCTCCATTCAGCCTCTTTACTTTCACTTTACTTTTACTCTTTACTCCTTTACTTTGGTGGAGTAAGGAAACGGTGGAAACTCACTCCTCTGAAGACATCCATTAGCCCACATATTTAATTTCCTTTGTTAAGCACAAAGATTTGTGTCAAAACTATTTCTAAACTCAGTTCTAATGTCCAGCAAAGGAATAAATGAACAATAATAATGAAGTGTGGTCAAAACACTGAGTTATATCCAAACACACGTCCTGTTCTTATGCCCATATGGGGATGCAGACCTCTCCAAAACCCCACAGGTGGACAAATCTAAATTTCTAAACCCCCTGAGATGAGGTATGGAGGCAGTGGTTTTTATATTTATGTAAAAAATAATAATTTTTGTCACATTTTAATCCTTTAATTGTTTTCATCTGTAAAGATATTTGTGTTTTGCTGTACATCCTGTGTGTATTCAGCAGTGTGTAAGCATTTGGACCTGCATAGGCGCAAAACTAACGGTTTTGGCGGCCTATTTCAGTTCCTCAAAATAGCAACCTGCCAACAATGCGCCTTAACACACCTCCTTTATAGACCAGCACACCTGTGAGTCCACAAAGTGGTGCAAATGAATTTATTATTTAAACAATTGAAAATTAGGGTTGCGCTGGTCTGAAAATAGCAACAAATCGTGCCAAACACGTCTTGAGCTTAATTGCGCGCGGTGTATGATAAGGCCCATATAGGTAAACGTACTTGAGTTTACAATCAGTTTCAGTTCATATTGTATATAGTATGCATTTGTGCAACCAACATTTTCAACATTACAAATCCTATTGTAAACTACAATCCCATGAAGCACTATAAATAACATATAAAAACTGTTTTTGATAGTCTTAGAAACAATATATTTCAAGTTCATTGCAAACTATGCATATGCAAACAAATATGTGAGTGCTTGAGACTCAACGTCATCCACTGTTCTTCAGATGAATGGCCAGAGCTAAGTAAATCTCTTTTTAGCACGCGTTTCTCAATACAACTTTCTGATTGGTGGAATTATCTGCACAGCATCATGGGTAATGCAGTTTTTATGCATATATTCCATTATTGAACATTTGTTTGAAAGGTTATGAGGAATATTCTAACCTGGTGTATTTTATAGATATCTTAATTATAATATATCATTTTAATTTTATTTTTAAAAATAGTTTTAGTGTTTGTTCTTACAGGAACCAACTGCTCTATTAAAAGTCTGCTATTCTCAAAGTGCTTTATGGGATGTTAGTTCTTATATCACTCGTCTTGTATAGATTTTTTTTATTTTATATACTTTTTTGCTTCAAATCAAAGTTTATAATGGTTTTCTCAGAGTCGCTGTTTGGTTTGGTCCGTGGCTCATAGCACTATACCGATATACTTTAATGATGATATACTTTAAAATATCTATTGGGAAAAAAGAATCCAGTAGAAATACTTGGGGAACAAGCACTGCTGAAAAAGTGAACAGGCATCAACGCTCTATATTATTTTTGGTGTTGTGCTGTCACACAGCCCTAGTGTTATTTCTCACGACTCGCATTTCAATGATATCTGTCAGGTAGCAGCTACACAAAAACATGCAAAGAAATCATAAAGAAAATACGGCGTCTCCAAAATGGGTGACATGTGGCGTACAACATTCTAGCGCTCGACACATAAAAATGCATATTGAGAAATTGCGTTGACATCACAACCATCATTCTCTGTGCTTTTCCAGAGCGTTTGAAAAAGCTCATGAAGCTTATCACATGCAAAAACATGTCGCGGCAGTGATTGAAAGCCCTGGAAGGAACTCCAACGGGACGTGATTAAAAACAACAGTTACACACGCATGATCTATCACAGATCATATCTGCGTCACTGCCAGGTGTAATCTCGGCTGAGAGAGGGAGTTTCCTTGCTCATTCATAGAGAAGCTTATTGACTATCGAAGTCACCAGCATTCTTCAGAGTATCTTCTTTTGTGTGCAGCAGAAGAAAGAAACTCATAAAGAATTAAAACCAAATGAGAAAACCTTTGAGTTTGGATATCAGGGTAAATTTGACATATTGTGTGTTCTAGGAAACATGTAAGTATCTTCATAACCAGTACTAAATAAAAAGAAGCAAAGATAATTTGTGAAAAACAAGAGAAATGCACATTCCGTTCAAAAGTCTTCACCCCCCGGCTCTTAATGCATCTTTAGTTCAGAACAAACATTGTGTCACATGTTTCTGCTAAAGGGCTCAATGTTGAGTATGGAGCTCAAATTAGCGGATAGGAAAACTCTTGTGAGAAATATCAGATAAGGAGACTGCATGCTCTCTGCCTTGTAGAAGTGTGTGAAAGATCAGAGAGTCGTCTTGTGTGTGATTTCTCTTCTGGCTCTTCACCTTTGGCTAAACGCAGGAGCTCAGCTGGTTCAGATGAATCAATGGGGCTAAAGACTGAACGCCGAACAAGAGCTGATAAACGAGTGTGGAGGAAGCCAGAGACTTTACAGCCAGAGGGCCAGAGAGTTCTGCTGGAGTTACACAACACTCGACAGAGGAGATCGGAGCTTATGACGACAGCTTGCATGACAAACACATCCAGTGCATTTCTGAAGAAAACACGCTGCAGTTTCTCACAACACATGTAAAGAGCAGGAAACACAATAGATATGTTTCAAGGGGACCCTTAAGTGTGATGCACTGGGTTATTTAGGTAAAGTTATTGAGGCTAATAATATACAAAATACAAGAGAATGGTGGAATCAGGATGTTAAAATCACCAACAACTGCACTGAGCAATAGTCACTGCTCAATAAAGATGTTTAAGGGTCCCCTTGAAGCATTTCCATTGTGTTTCCTGCTATTTGCATGTGTTGTGAGAAATTGCAGAGCGTTTTCTTAATGTGTCAGTATTGCAACACGTCTAATGTCAAACCAACGCGGATCTTTTCTTAATTTGCTGGTGTTTTCTGTAATTGCATGTGTTTTCTTGCAGTGCATTAAGCTGTCTCGGACATCTGTACTAATTTGTACAATTCATATGAATTAATTCATAATAAAACGTAAAATTTCCAAAAGGAGACATGCCCCCAAACTCCAGCCTGAACTTACAGACATTGGTGGATGAGCAAATCAAACAGATCAGACAAATGAAGAGAAATTATTAAAAGGTTACAGATTTGTGTGAGATTGCATTGCGGTGGTTTTCATACACTTATTTCAGACTGTGCCATGCTTAATGTTAATTAATAATAATATTTATATGTATGAAAAATATGTAAATACTGTATTATAATATTATATATTTTATAATACAATTTATTATTATATAATTGGCTATTTTATCATGTTTACAACATTTAAAAGAGACCTAATATTCCCCTTTTACTAGACGCAAAAGCCACTGAAAAGGCACAATCTGGAACTAAAATGAACCAACAATACACAGCTGTTTATTAACTAGCTGTTCAAGTGTTAATGTACTGCTAATTATTAGTTAATATATTTACTGAGCCTGGCTCTTATGTTAGCATCATCAAGATAGTGTTTATTACTTAACTGAATTATTTTGTATTGTTATTGTTTTTTGATAAAGTTACTCTGAATAAAATGCTGGGTTGTCAATGTTGTGTCAAACATGGACAAAAACAAACCATTGGGTCAAATTTAACCATTTGAATTAAATTAAACCTATTAACCCATCATTGGTTTTGTCTGTATTTGACCCAACGCTGGATTATTACAACCCAGCTTTTTTTTTTTTAAAGTGCAACTTTAGCCAAAATAATTATGAGTTAATTAATTGATTGTTTGATTAACTGATTAATAAATAAATACTTGCTAATATATTTACTGAGCCTGGCTCTTATTGTAGCATCATCAAGACAATATTTATTAATTAAGTGAATTATTGTTTTTATTTTGGCTAAAGTTACTCTGGATAAAATGCTGGGTTATCAATGTTGTCAAACATGGACAAAAACAATCACTGGGTTAAATTTAACCATTGAAAAAATTAACCCACCATTGGATTTGTCTATATTTGACCCAACATTGGATTATTAAAAGCAAGCATTTCTCAAAGTGTAACTTCAGCCAAAAATCTATTAGTTAATTAATTGATAAATAAATAAATATTTGCTAGTTATTAAAGTTACACTCTAAAAATGCTAAGTTGTCATAACACAAGATTGGGTCAAATATGGACAACACATATTTTATTTCAAGTAAAATTAAATGAGAGGTTTTTTTAACCCAATGATTGGTTTTGTCTATGTTTGACCCAGTGTAACTTTAGCCAAAATCCATTTTCCTTCGGCTTAGTCCCTTTATTTATCAGGGGTTGCCACAGCGGAATGAACCACCAACTATTCCAGCATATGTTTTATACAGCGGATGCCCTTCTAGCTGCAATCTAGTACTGGAAAACACCCATATACTCTCTCATTCACACGCAAACGTACACTAGGTCCAATTTAGTTCATCAGTCCCCCTATAGCGCATGTGTTTGGACTGTGGGGGTAACCGGAGCACCCGAAGGAAACCCACGTCAACATGAGGAGAACATGCAAACTCCTCACAGAAGTGCCAACTGACTCAGCCGGGACTCAAACCAGCAACCTTCTTGCTGTGAGTGCTAACCACTGAGCTGCCGTGTTGTTGCTTAAGCCAAAATAAAAAATATATAATAATAATAGAAATAATTCACTAAATAATATCTGGATGATGCTAAAAGAAGAGCCAGGCTCATTGATCACAGTGTGAAACCCTTTTTTTTTACCAAATGTCTAACTGTGTTCTACATTTCGTAACGATGGATAAGATGAAATAATTAAAATCTTAATTACATGTTACAGTTAATACATTAATATGATTCTAGCATGAAATGTTTCAAAGAGCTCATCAAAACAGGCTTGCAGAGGATCCATCTGAATCTGTTTATGCAAAATAAAAAGAGAAACGAGGTGCAGCTCGAAATGAAAAATGACAGCAGATATGACATGAAATCTGCCTTGAAATGTAAACTGTCATGTAAACTGTCGAGTATAAAAAAACCAAACAAAAGAAGAAGCGAGAGGTTTAAGTGATGGCCTCATCTGCATGGAGCAGCAGAAGGCTTGTCATCAGATTGCTGATGCAGTGTGAATTCCAGCTTAAGAAACACAGAGAAGGGAAAATTGCTGGCTGTCAAAAACACACACGTACAATAGGTAGCAAACTCCGAGAACAGGCCAGGAAATCTTTTTGTTATTGCTATTCTGCATATGAGCCCCATCAGCACATTTTGGGCTTTGAAACATGTGGGATTATGCGGGAACGGCCGATCCGCTAACCACACTCATTCATTTAGATTATTAAGAGACACACACGGAGAAACAATGACCGCTTGGGCCTTCACTAACTAGCAGACTCAGTTTTAGGTCAGTTCAGTGGGATAATTCATATTTAGACTTATGCTAGATCAAGGCTGCATGATAATGGATAAAAACAGACGCTGCGATATTACGTTTTGCTGCAATATACTGTATAGTTCAGAGAAAAATGTGAAATATGTATTGTTTTTCAAATATTTACCAAGTGCTGGGAAATATTCCTGAAGCAAATACATTTTCCCAGTATTTCCTGTGTATTATTTATACTTATTTAGTTTAGCTTGACTGGAATAAAGCAGTCTTTTATATTTCAAAAACAATTTGTTAGGTCAATATTACTATCCCCTTAATAAATATGCTTTTTCAATTGGCTACAGAACAAACCACTGTTGTCCAATACTCTAATATGCCTAATGAACCCAATTAACCTAGTTAAGCCTTTAAATGTCACTTTAAGCTGCATACTAATATGTATGTGCTGTCATCATGGCAAAGATAAAAGAAAGCTATTGAAAATAGTTATGTTGTGAAAAAAAACTTCTCTCCTTTAAGTGAGGTTTAGTTATGAACTAATTTTGAGAGGATCACGTGCTTATGATTGCTAGCGGCTGGGAGGAAACCGGGGAACACGGGAAGAACATGTAAACTCTGCACAGAAACGCCAACTGACCTGATAGGAGGTTGGACCAGCGGTGTTCTTGCTGTGAGGCAACAGTGCTAGCCACTGGGCCACCGTGTCGCCGTATCGGAAAAAAGGGTGGGAGGTTGGGGTGGAAGGAGGGAAACTTTAAGACAAAGATAACTGGAGTGAAAAACTCTGGTTATTTATAATGCGTACGTAATCGTCTGATAGGGCAGGTTACGGAGCTAATGAGGTGCCAGCGGTGTTGATCATAAGCACGTGATCCTCTCGAAATGAGTTTATAAATAAACCACACTTATTGTCAGTTACGGTAATGCTGTTGTAACAGGGGAACAGTAACTTATTTGATTACTAGTTACTGAAAAAAGTATCGCCGTTAGTAATGCTGTTTATTTATAGTGGCGTTATTCCATCACTGCTTGTGGGTGAGTAAATTAACATGAAAACCCCTTCAACAGTGTCAAAACTGATGAAAAAGACCAAAAAAAGAAAGAATTTGACAATAATAATAACACTGAAAATGAAAATAATCATTCAATAATGGGAGTTGAGGTAAATTGTTGGATTAATCCAGGTTTGGATTTTAGGTGCAATCACTCAGCCCTATCCTGACTCCATATTGATCATCCTGCAATGTTGATGCAGAGACTATATATCATCAATGGATTTTAAGGCATGTTTGATTTCAAACCCAGCTGTGTAACATGACAAAACTTCATGTAAAGTCATGTTGTTTAGAGTCGACACGATGGAGAGTGTGATAAAGAGCATCACAGCTGTCAGAGTCTGATGCTGTCATCATATTTCCCTCCTCTAATCCATCACTGGGGTTTAAAACATGAGCATGAGTGCTGTCAGGAAAGCAGATCCTGAGCTGGACATGTTCAGTCTTGTTTTCATCGTCATTCACTGCGGTTATGAGATGCAGAGATGATTCAATGCACAAATTTGTGCCCACAGAAAGTTTGGGAGTCTTTCACACAGTTAAATGTCTGCTCTTCATGCTTAGTCATTTAGCAGACGCTTTTGTCCAATTGAGGAGGCATTCAGTGATTCCTGAAGAGGCAATACACACAACTAGTGATCATTATACACAGCAAATGTTAGTGCTCAGTGATTTAAGTGCTGGAATAGGGAGGGATTCTCTATCTTCTCTAAGAGAAGAGTGTTTTCTACAGGTGGTTTGTCAAGCCCACTCACCTGTGTGAGGAACACTCAGAAATGCACAGTGGTTTTGTAGAGATATGGAGTGGGTTTAAGAAAGTGTTTGGTGGAATGTGCAAGACTGTTGAATGTGTTGGTTAAAATGACAGAGATGAGTGTTTGTTGGTTTGTCAAGCCCACTCACCTGTGTGAAGCAAACTTTTTTAAGATATGGAGTTGATTATAGGACAGTGTCTGGTGTAAAACTGGTGCAAGTGTCATTTAATATGTCTGTGAGATGAAAGAGAGTGTTTTCTACAGGTGGTTTGTCAAGCCCACTCACCTGTGTGACGCACACTCAGAAATGCACAATGATTTTATAGAGATACGAAGTGATTGTAAGAAAGTGTCTGGAGCAAAACTGGTGCAAGTGTCGGTTAAAGTGTCAGAGAGATGATTGTGTTTTCTACAGGTGGTTTGACAAGCCCACTCACCTGTGGGAGGCAAACCTCATGAATGCACGATGTTTTTTTTTTATTGTTGTTTTAAGTTATGGAGTGATTGTAAGAATATGTCTGGTGCAAATGTCAGTTAAAATAACAGAGATGAAAGGTATTTTCTACAGGTGGTTTATCAAACACACACACCTGTGTGAGGCACACTCAGAATTGAGTTGTCGTGTTTTAATGCACTATTATTCCATTCCAATTCTGGGTGTAATATGGGCTAAACCAACTGCTTGTTTTTTTGTTTATTAAATTCTAGGGCCACATTTAACCTAATGTTAGGATTTGTCCATATTTGACCTAATTAGGGTTTAAATAACCCAGCGTTCATTAGACTGTGAGTTTTACACATTGCCACACATAATGATGCTGGCCGACTGTCTTAAGCTGTCGCCTGCCATAAACCCTACTTTTTATTTCACTTTTAAAAATATTTGATAACTAACAATGTTTATATTTTGTTCTTTTCATGTGTTTTTATGAATTTGAATATGGCAGCTTTATTTGTGCTCGTTCCACTTTTAATGTTGAAAATTCTGCAGTTTAAAAAGTTAATTTTATTGACATTTTAGTAGTTTGAAACAATATATTGTGTATTATAATAATAAATAACTGTGTAAAATAACTGAAAATGTACTGGCAGTTTTATATTACCTTTTTTTCTACTGTAATTTACAACACCAAACAAGACAATATATCTTGTATCACAATAAATTCAATAAAAGTCACTTTTTTAACTTATTGCAGGAAAGATTAAGGTCCCATATTGCAATTAAAAAGATTAATTCTGTAGTGTACATGTACAGGGAAGTGCCCTCACAAAAAATAAACCTAATGCATATTAGTGTGAAAGTGAAATATACTTTAGCATGCTGAAGGTGTGTTGCTAAAGTGAATTGCTTGTTTTTTTTCATTCATTAATTAATTTATTCATTCATTCATTCATTCATTTATTCATTCATTCATTCATTCATTCATTTTCTTTTCAGCTTTTTAAATCAGGGGTTGCCACAGCGGAATGAACCGCCAACATATCCAGCACATGTTTTATGCAGTGGATGCCCTTCCAGCTGCAACCCATCTCTGGGAAACAGACCCAGCCAGGACTCAAACCAGCGACTTTCTTGCTGTGAGGCGACAGTGCTAACCGCTGAGCCAGCGCGCCGCCCACTTGTTACTTTCAATTAATTGAAAATGTATTGTATAACTGTATACTCATATATCTCAAAGTACAAATATTTGTAATGTACCTTATTATATTTGTATGAGAAATATTGTTTTGAGTATTATTTTTAATATTAATGCACTCAAGCCTTATATATGACAATGACGGTTTATTTAAATAGCACAATTAAAAACAACCCAAGCTGACCATTGTGCTTCACAATAACTGAACCAGTCAAAGATTAAAGCAAGTTTAACAAATAACATACAAATAATAAGAATGATGTTGGGTGACACAGTGGATAAGTGGTTAGCACTGTTGCCTCACAGCAAGAAGATGGCTGGTTCGAGTCTACTGGGTCAGTTGGTATATCTGTGTGGAGGTTGTCCCTGTGTTGGTGTGGGTTTCCTCCGGGTGCTCCGGTTTCCCCCACAGTCCAAACACATGCGCTATAGGGGAATTGATCAACTAAATTGGTCGTAGTGTATGAGTGTGTGTGTAAATGAGAGTGTATGAGTGTTTCTCAGTAGTGGGCTGGAAGGGCATCCACTGTGTAAAACATATGCTGGATAAGTTGGCGGTTCATTCTGCTGTGGCACCCCCTGATGAATAAAGAGACTAAGCTGAAGGAAAATAAATGAATAAATGCTAATAATAATAAAATTATAAAACAAACATTGACCTGCCCATAAATCAGTAAAAATATGAAATAAAACCCAGTTCACTTGTCAAACTCAGCGTTGTCAAATAGGAAAGTTATAAATGAGCTTTGATTAACACCATCATGGCTGATTTAACATATGATTTACAGTATTTTCACATTTAAAATCAGTTTACTTGAAACTTTCAGCTCACAAAAAAGTGTGACAGTCACATTTGACACAAATTAGTATAATTAAAATACAATTCCTCTTAAATTCTCCCAAAATCTACACTGACAATGTCTAAAAGTGTAGATCCTCTGTTTTCAGTGTCTGGACATCTGTGATTATTGGCTGAAGCAGAGAGAGGTGTTAAACTGCCCTGTCGGACTATTAAACTGCTCTTTGTAAATAGTTGAGCATTATATGATCGCTGTATAATAATGTATTTCCCTGTGTTAATACCAGTATAAAATGTTAGTGCCTCATTAAATTTAACACCACCGTTAATGCCAGCTCAGGAGCTCAGTATGTGTTGAGAATAGCACAATCTTATAATAACAGTATCTTGTGCTGGACCCTGAAGTCTTCCTCTCTTCCTCTGTTTGTTTCTTCAGCTTTGACACTTTTATACTGATTTTCTACAAACTCCAGTTGTCTAATTTCATTATCTGATCCCAAAGGAATCGTGTTGAAGTCTTTTCTGAAAATTCAATGATCATCTTCGTGTTTTGCAGGCAGATTTGCATGTGGGAAAACACTTGCTCTGCACGCTGTTAGAGGTGAGAAATTGAAAAGTTTCTCATCTAAGACTATGTTATAAATTGGTGGATTTGTGTGTGTGTATATATGTGTGTGTGTGTGACTAGACACTCAAATAATCTTAAAGGGACAGTTCACCCACATAGGTGAATGATGTCATTTTCTCACACTTCGCTTTTCCTCAACATGTCTGAGTTCCTTTATAGATGTACTGAAGAATACTGTGGGAGAAAACACCCATTGACTTCCATAGTATGTTTTTGGACTGGGCCGATAAACGATATTATATTCAATCACAATAAAATTGCTGTCAGTAACAATGATAAGCTCTGGACTTTTACTCTATATTGATCTAAACGCCAATCACACTGCAGAAATGGGACAATGGGAATCAAAAAGTGTGTTGATATTAGAGACGTAGTGAATTTTCAGCCAACGAAAATGTATTGGCAGAAAATATGTTCTGCCATTTAATGGACCCTCTAATTGTCGTTGCTTCAGTCATTGTTGGGGTGCTCTTTTAAATCGGGAAGCATTAACTTATATCAAAATATATAACGTTATCGTTCATTATGGGAAATAGTTATCGAGATTGCATTTTTGCCATTTCGCCCAGCCCTATTATATTTATTTATTTTATTTATAAATCAGATGTAATCAGTTACTTTACTTTTATAAAGTAATAGAAAAGGTACACTACTTACATTACATTTTAAGTAGGGTAATTTGTAATCTGTAATCTATCACATATCCAAAGTAACCTCCCCAACACTGGCAGCAGGCCTCTGTTGATTCCCATAATACCACTCTTTACACATCAACAAAGCTGCAAAATACATCTCTCTGATTGGTCAAACACTGATCACTGAGGTTTAGACTCACATTTGTCCTTTCCAGCTTTGGGAAATTGTCAATATTGTAATCAGTGTTGACCTGTTTACTGTATTTACTTAAGTTTAAACCCGATCGGCGGCCCTGACATTTGGCTAATCACAGAATTCCTGACCTTTGTACTGTGGAAATACCACTGAGTTTCCACCCTATTATCAGGTAAACGGCTAAAATGTAACTAATGCACATGTTTGCTCATCGTTTGCTGCTTGGCGAGGATTAGTTTGGGAACAATCATTTATCATGTGCTGCAAAGCAGGACTTTGCACTCTGTGCTGTGATGAAACATGTTCATATCATCACTAGTGGATTGCATCATATAAGCCGAAGATAGGAATGAAGATAACCGATGTAGGCATTAGAGAGATACAGGTTCAGCTTGTAAACACACATTTGGGAGTCTCTTTTCTGGTCACAGTATGTAGTGCAATTTATGTAGACACAGCACATGCAAGAACTGCAGATCTCTCCATGAATTAGCATCAGTGGCGAAAGCAACATCGTCTGCATTTCTCCACAATGTATGCATGTCGTGACTTTAAAGAAAGCCGACATACAGCAATCATTGTGTTTGTGTACAAGATCATTTAGGGCAACCTCATTGAGCTTTTAATTAAAGATGTGTGTTTCTTGTCCTCCATGCATTGCTAATGACAAGGAGATCAATTATTCAATATTGTTTGGATCCGAGCTTTGGCAAATGCAACCACACAGTAAATATACTTAGAGACGGAGGTAAAATCAGTGGAGTTTTAGCCAACAGCAAAACTGGAAAGCATAATGAAAGGTTTGGGTAGCTCATCTGTGGTTGAAATCATAATTAGCGGTGCTTGTTAAGGCAGGTATCATTTATTATAACCGCTCAGGCTTAGTTTAGATATAAGAGTTTTTAATGTAGCTCAAATCATGCTTGTTGAATACTTTATTTTAAGTGGTTAAATATACAACTTCCACATAATGATTAAATGAGAATAAATGGCAAACTTTTATTTTCATTCGAGAGTGCTTTGGATGACTTTTGGAAAGTTAAAACGTAGGGTAAAGTGAAGAGAACTAAATAAAATGAAAGGTCTTAAGCATGTTTAACACATTGCTAACTTTATTTAACATACAATAAACATCCTTGGCATGTTTTAACACATGGCTAGCATAATTTACCATGCTGCTAACATTAGCAAAATTTGCATGCTGTCTTCATATTTCTAGTTTGTTTAGCATGTGGCAAATCTATCAAATCTGCTAGCATGTTATGTCATTTAATCATCGTTATCATTGTTTTATTATACATAAACCCAAATAAATAACCCAAGTATAACCAAAGTATTTTTTGTAGATTACTTTTATGTGTGCAAAAAATAACATGGTTACTAGAGTTTTACTATAATAAAACTATGATTATATTTTCATAATGACAGTACGTCAGTATGAACTTTTTGCTAGATCGTTTTTAGCACTAGCATGATTCATCATCTTTATAACATATTTGAATGTTTGTACACTATGCTAACATTGCTAACATGTTACAAGCATGGTTAGCGGATGGATGGGTGGGTGGATGGATGGATGGATGGATGGAACAATTGATGGATGGAACGATTGATGGATGGATGGATGGATTGATTGATGGTTGGATTGATGGTTAGATTGATGGTTAGATAGATGGATGGATGGATGGATTGATGGTTGGATTGATGGTTAGATGGATGGATGGATGGATGGATGGATGGATAGATGGTTGGATGGATGGTTGGATGGATGGATGGATGGAAGGATGGATGGATGGATGGATAGATAGATAGATTGGTTAGATGGATGGATGGATGGAAGGATGGATGGATGGATGGATAGATAGATAGATTGGTTAGATGGATGGATGGATGGATGGATGGATGGATGGATGGATCGATTGATGGTTGGATTGATGGTTAGATGGAAGGATGGATGGATGGATGGATGGATGGATGGATGGATGGATGGATGGATAGATAGACAGACAGACAGACAGACAGACAGACAGACAGACAGATGGATGGATATTCATTTAATTTACAGAGGCATTTGTTTGAGATTTTCATATCATAAGCACCCTAGCAACTGCATAGCAATGCCCTGGCAACCAGCATCCTATCATCATGGGTCACAGCAAGTGCCTCTCATATTTTCTTTTTAAAATGAAATGTAAAAGAAAAGGTATTTTATTTTTCACACGTTCAAGGTCTGCTCTCTAAATTCCGTCTGCGTAGCTCCACTTGACACCCACAGAATTGCGATCGGCCTGTTTGGGCTGTTGACTCTCGCAGCTTATCCACATATTATGCTGGAGACCATTTTGGATGAAATTAAGCACAAATAATCCCCACCAACAACAGCCCGCAAGTCCAATCATGCTGAGATGGAAGTGTTTATTCATAGCTAACGGACCTCTTTCATGCTTCACGCTCGAGACACGTTCAGTCACCACCCTCCGAAACCAGAGACCAGAATAAAAGCGTCTGTTTTGAAAACGCTCTCATCTGAATGAAGATACGGCTGTGTTAGAGTTTCATTCTAGCGGAGGAGATTCTCATAACGCCAGGGGCCAGAAATCTCCCTCCAGAACACAAGACAGACTCTGTTTTTTTAGTGATTAGATGTACAACTTCCACTTAGCAAAATTATTAAATGAAACTAGATAGTAAAGGTTATGTGTGACGCTCTTTTATGTTGGTTTGAGTGAGCTTTGACTGAATGTTGGACAGTTGAACGCAGTTTAAAGCATGTTTAATACTTTGCTAACAACATTTTAAAAGAGACTCATTGTGTTTCTCTCACCCTAGTATGACAGCGGACACACTATACCTACACACAGTTCTGTCCAAACAGCTTACAAAAGATGATTTGCATAATAGGTGCCCTTTAACAAACCATTCTCTATTCTCTTGTATCAGCAAGTTTTAAAAATGCTCCCATCTGAGTGAAGATACGTCTGTTATCTGAGTTTTATCCTACATTCGCAGAAATAAAAGTACTAAAGCTTTGACTGGGGCAGTATCTTTGCATAAGGTACACTTTTATACCCATCAGGTCCACATTTGTACCTTTATGTACACCCAAAAATACTAATGTGTACCTCATAGTAGCTAGTTAGTTAGTAACTTTGTTTATCCCCGTCAGGACATACGCACAAAGTCATCTGACATTACACATTTGGCATAATAAATAAATAATTTAAAAGCCTAAAGTACCATGGTACCCCTAGTACCCATAGTAATTGCTTGAGGAATAAATGATAATGTTGTCATATTTCTTACACATCTAGGAACACAATATCAATGACCTGAGGGTAACAATTTGAAGGTGTACGGAAGGACGTCTCTCATTATTGACAATCATAATAGCCTTATTTTATTCTCCTACTTTGTATATACTATCAATACTCCCAACAACTTACTGGCTGTTGTTACCACCTTCCCCATTGACCTCTTCTGGGCCTCGGAAGCATTTCAATACCAACAGATCACACAAAATGGACCTTAAAGGTACAAAAGTATACCCTATTAGTGATGGGAGGTTTAGATCATTTTACTGACTCTCTTGTAATCTTTTTTCCGAGTCATTTCGTTCAGTTTGCTGTAAAATTATTCTAATGTTACGAGTTACTTCCAAACACATTTACAACTAGCCCAAATGTTGATCAAACTACAAAGAAGTCTGAACTACAATGCTATAAGAAAGAGAAAGTAATCATTAATTGTTTACCTGAGTCTTTTGGCTATGATTTGATTAGCTCACCTTTTCTGACACATCTTCAAGTTTGAGTAGTTCGTTCGCGTGGCACTGACAGTCTCATATAAGCTTCACTAATGAACCAAGAGTCAGTCTGAGCCGAAAAGATCCATGATGAGTTCACTTTTTTGAGCTTTTGAGTCTTTCCTTCAGAATGTAAAGAGATGAATCACTTAAAACCAAGGACTTAGGAAGTGAATGGATCCAATCTTTTTCCGGCTCTGACTGTGTATGATTGGCTTTTGTCTTTCACGTGATGAACAAACAACTCAAACCCGACAGAAGACTCGAAAAACTAACTAATCTTCTCCTCCTCCTGTGTAATGTGTGTATGTGCAACTGAACGAATCACTCCCTGAGAGGACTCATCACACCGGAGTCACATAAAACATGAATGAATCATTCCAGAATGACCCATTACTATACCCTACAGCAGTGTTTCCCAACCCTGTTCTTGGACGCACACCAACAATACATATTTTGCATGTCTTCAGGTTTTGGAGTCTCTTCTTATGTCCTCATGAGTTGATTCAGGTGTGTTTGATTAGGGAGAGGCTGACAATGTGTACTGTTGGTGTGCCTTCAGGAACAGATTTGGGAAACACTTCCCTACAGGTATAAACATGTTGCTTTAAGGTACCAATGTGTCCCTGTAGGGTATAAAAGTGTACCTTTTGAAAAGGTAGCGCTCTCGTGACAGCTTTTGTACCTTTACTTGTGAGTGTGTAGTGACGGAGAGTCTCAAACGTGCTGTCAGAGACAAGCGCCGGGGGGCAAAAATCTCCCTCCAGAACACAAGACGGACAGCTTTATTGCTCTGTAATATCACAAACCTCACAGGAAAACCACCGACCTCTTGTGTTAAACTCTCCTGGCCCTTTGGCAGACACGACTAACCCTTTACCCCAAAATTAGTTAGGGCGAAACCTTCGGAAAGGCCGGAAGAGCGAACGCTGGCGAGTGAAATCGTGTTCCTCCTTGGGGTTTGACCTAACCTTTGCCCTTCAGTCTCCACAGAGCAAGCCTTCATCTCTCTGTTATTCATTCACCTTCCCCTAAATGTTTGATTTCACCATTGACTGCATGGCCTCCATTCGTAGCTGGCTTCAGGAATGCGCTCTCGGAGAAAACAGCTTTTTGTGTCCCTTTAGGGGGGGTGACCTTTGACCTCTGCAACAGGAATAATGCGGAGTTAAAAAAACCACAGCATGAGGCTCTACTTTGGTGTGTCAATCATCCGGACGTGTCCCCTTGGCTTAAGTGCTTGAGAAACGTCCCCTTGGCATGATAAAACTCTGTGAAAACACACTCACCACCAGTGCAGCTGTCAAGATAAAGCTGTTATTTACAAGATGCCGTGAGGTTACTGCGCTAATGATGGAGTTTCTGCGTGGTT
The DNA here is from genome assembly GCF_903798145.1 of Danio aesculapii. Taxonomy (NCBI): domain Eukaryota; kingdom Metazoa; phylum Chordata; class Actinopteri; order Cypriniformes; family Danionidae; genus Danio; species Danio aesculapii. The sequence continues at coordinate 41,214,345 of NC_079458.1, forward strand.
TATGAACAGCAATGTCATGTCTCGTGATGAGTAGCTTGTAGACGCCGCTTTGACAACTCCAAAACCAAAACCATCATATTATTACTGCATTTATATTCTGATCATGAGACTGATGGCTGAGGATATAAATGAGTGTTCTGGTGTTTTTGGGTTGTTGCATACACTCGAGAAAAAAAACTGTTTAATTGGATTTGCTCATTTAAATGGGGGGTGCACGGTGGTGCAGTCGCTAGCACAATCGCCTCACAGCAAGAAGGTTGCTGGTTCAAGCCCCAGCTGGGCCAGTTGGCATTTCTGTGTGGAGTTTGCATGTTATCGTGTTCACGTTCCTCCAGGTGCTCCAGTTTCCCCCACAGTCCAAACACATGCGCTACAGGTGAATTGAATAAGCTAAATTGAATGTAGTGTATGAGTGTGAATGTAAGAGTGTATGGGTGTTTCCCGGTGTTGGTTTGTGGCTGGAAGAGCATCCGCTGCGTAAAACATATACTGGATAAGTTGGCAGTTCATTCCACTGTGGCAACCCCTGATGAATAAAGGGACTAAACTGAAAAGAAAATGAATGAATGAATAATTGAAGTGTTTGAGTGGTTAAGGTGAACATTATTAAATTAAGTTTGTTTGTTTAATCTCAGCCTAAATATATTGTTTTATTGGCACTAACCTTAAAAAAAACAGTAAATCTAATGAGTACTTTTTTTCATTGTACTGACTAAATATTGTAAAAAGGGTCATGTAAAATATGATTGTAAAGGGTTAAAGTCATATGTATATGTATATATATATATATATATATATATATATATATATATATATATATATATATATATATATATATATATATATATATATATTATAGGCACCTGTTGCAATAAAAAATGCAGTTAAATGCTTTAAAGGATAATACTTTTATTTGAAATGTTAAACACATCAATAAATGTCAATCAATAAATTAAAACATGGCTGCACGGTGGCTCAGTGGTTAGCACTGTGGCCTCACAACAAGAAGGTCTCTGAGTACCGGCTGGGTCAGTTGGTGTTTCTGTGTGGAGTTTGCATGTTCTCCCGTGTTGGTGTGTGTTTCCTCTTGGTGCTCCGGTTTCCCCCACAGTCCAAACACATGCGCCATAGGGGAATTGATCAACTAAATTGCTGTAGCGTATAAGTGTGTGTGAATGAGTGTGTATGGGTGTTTCCCAGTGCTGGTTTGCAGCTGGAAGAGCATCCGCTGTGTAAAACATATGCTGGAATAGTTGGCGGTTCATTCCGCTGTGGCGACCCCTAATAAATAAGGGACTAAGCTGAAGGAAAAAGATACTAGTATCCAGCTTTAAGTGCCATTTAAGGGAGGCTGATTAGGCAATTGAGAAACGAACATTTTTAAAGTAACTAATAATCTTGACCTTAAATTTGTTTTTTTTTAAATGGTTTTATTCCATCCTAACTAAAATAAATTATGAAATATTAGAAAAGGAGTCAACATTTCACTGGAGAGCTAATAACTTTACCTTCAACTGTAAATCATTAGTTAGTTAGCTTATAAAACTAACAGCACAGATGTCCTCAATAAAACGCTTGACTGAATCATAATTCACGGCTGAGTCACACAGACTAAACCTAATTCTGAGGTTTGTTTTTACGCTTTAGTATACAGTTAAAGTGAGAATTATTCGCTCTCCCTCCTGTTTCCCCCAATTTCTGTTGAACAGAAAGAAGATTTATTACAACTCATTCTAAACACAATAGTTTTAATAACTGATTTCTTTTCTCTTTACCATGATGACAGGTCATAATATTAGACTAGATATTCTTCCAGATACTAGTGTTCAGCTTAAAGTGACATTTAAAGGCTTAACTAGGGTAATTAGGGTAAAGTTAGGGTAATTAGGCAAGTTATTGTATAACAGTGGTTTGTTCTGGAGACAATCCAAAACTAATATTGCTGAAGGGGGCTAATAATATTGACCTTACAATGGCTTTAAAACAATTAAAAGCTGCTTTTATTCTAGCCAAAATAAAAAATAAAAAAAGACTTTCTCCAGAGGAAAAAATATTAGAGGAAATACTGTGAGAAATTCCTGAATCTGTTCAACATCATTTGTAAAATATTTGAAAAAGAAAGAAAAACAATCATAGGAGGGTGAATAATAGGCAAATAATTTTGACTTCAATTGTACTTTATATTTATATAAATATTAGTACCACAGACACGTGCCGTAAGAAGCATCACTAACCAACTGAGTGCACAGATATTATACTAAAATCAAGCATCTTATTTTCCAAGTGACAAAAGCAGCAGGCATGAATTGCGTCCTACAGCACCCTATGTTTGATTGACCTTGAAGAGCGAGAAAACAGAGAGAGAGAATAGTGAAGGTGTTGAGAAAATGAAAGAGAAGAGCTGCACTGGAGGTATCTATGGTTACCTTGGCTTTAGCGCTGTTTGTCTTGGATCGCAAGTGCAATAAAGTGAGGAATAATGCTGAAGTGAGATCTGTTATTGCTGGAGGATTCTTTCACACAGAGTCACCAGGAGACGCAGAAAGCCTCCTCCATCTGCTCCACTGCTCACTGCTTTCTCATTCACATGCCCTACAATGTCACTTTTCATCCATGTTTACCTCTGAATATTAAACGCAAAATTAAGTATCTTCCAGACTCATTATTTAAATGTATGCCGGGGGATTATTCATGAACGGTCCATACGTTCACATCAACCTGCAACTGTTTATTGGCTTCTGGATAATACAGTAAATTGGCTGTACAGTATGACCAATGATAGCTTTTGACTCACAGACAGTTTGTTCGACAAAGTCATTGAACACAGTTGTTAAGTCTTTTAAAGCAGTGGTTCCCAAAATGGGGCTTGGTAAAAAAAAAAAAAAAACAACATAAGCAAATATTGGACAACAGTGATTTGTTCTGTGGCCAATCAAATAATAAATAAATATATAAATATAAGACTTACTTCAGAAGACAAATATAATAATAAACAAATGAATGAATGAGTGAATGAATGAATGATGAATGAATGAATTAATGCATGCTTGCTTTGTTGGTTTATTGATTGGTTGGTTGGTTCGTCCATTGGTTGGTAATTTAATTGGTTCATTGATTGATTAATTGGTTCGTTGGTTGGTTGGTAGGTTGGTTGGTTCATCCATTGGTTGGTTGGTTGGTTAATTGGTTGGTTGGTTGGTTGGTTGGTAGGTTGGTTGGTTCATCCATTGGTTGGTTGGTTGGTTAATTGGTTGGTTGGTTGGTTGGTTGGTAGGTTGATTGGTTCATCCATTGGTTGGTTGGTTGGTTGGTTGGTTGATTGGTAGGTTGGTTGGTTCATCCATTGGTTGGTTTGTTGGTTAATTGGTTGGTGGGTTGGATCGTTGGTTGGTTGGCTGGCTGGCTGGCTGGCTGGTTGGTTGGTTGGTTGGTTGATTGGTTGGTTCATCTGTTGGTTGGTTGGTTGGTTGGTTGGTTGGTTGGTTAGTTGGTTGTTTGATTGGTTGGTTCATCTGTTGGTAGGTTGGTTGGTTCATCCGTTGGTTGGTTGGTTGGTTGGTTGGTTAGTCCGTTGGTTGGTTGGTCGGTTGGTTGGTTCATCCGTTGGTTGTTTGGTTGGTTGGGTGGTTGGTTGGTTCATCGGTTGGGTGGTTGGTTGGTTCATCCGTTGGTTGGTTGGTTGGTTGGTTGGTTCGTCCGTTGGTTGGTTGGTTGGTTGGTTGGTTCGTCCGTTGGTTGGTTGGTTGGTTGGTTGGTTCGTCCGTTGGTTGGTTGGTTGGTTCGTCGGTTGGTTGGTTGGTTAGTTGGTTCTTTCATTCATTGGTTGGTTCTTTCGTTCATTGGTTGGTTGGTTGGTTGGTTGGTTGATTTGTTCGTTGGTTGATTAGTTTCCTCATGTTTGTGCGGGTTTCTTTCAGGTGCTCTGGTTTCCCCCACAGTCCAAACACATAGGTGCTATAGGTGAATTGGATGAACAAAATTGGCCATAGTGTATGAGTGTGTGTGTGAATGTCAGACTGTATGGGTTTTTCCCAGTACTGGAAGGGCATCTGCTGTGTAACATATGGCGGATTGGTTGGTGGTTCATTCCATTGTGGTGACCCCTGATAAATAAGGGAAGTCAACGGAAAAATAAATGAATGAGTAAATAAATAAATAAAATACAATTTTACAAACATAAAAAAATCTAATTTTGTGGCAATTTAGTAGTTTGTTTTATTATTATTTATATTATTATTATTATTATTATTATTATTTTAGTTCTTTTTTTGTTTGCAATAACAAATTTGAATTTAAATGTATTCTATTTCTATTTGTTAGGTGGCCAAATTTTAATGGCTATAATTGTTTTGGTACTGTGCATCTGGTTTTGTTTAAATGCACCACAAACCAAACCATTATTGGCTAAATTTACTGACAAAAGGGTAAAAATATTCATTATCAAAAGGTACTGCACACATTTACACTGAACACTGTATATCGCACTTTTGCAGATCAAATAGTGTCATTTGGTTGCCATGAGAGACCGAAAGCTCCGGATTGTATTTTTGAGACACAGCATTATAAATAGCTAATAGATGTATTTTAAAAGCCTGTGCATTGGGTGTGTACTTGAGATGCTTTAAAATTCAATCTAGTTAGTCCCCTCGCTGGGTTTTAGAGCAGATCAATTGTGTGTTCTTCAGTCCAGCAGCATCTTTCTGTGCCATCCTGATAAACAACATAAAGAGTGCAATGCATTCAGCGGCTCTCAGGATCTCAGCTCCACAATCCTCCAGACGGGGCCAAATTATTTCCCCTCCTCAAGACGCCTTCATCATCATCCCTCGCTGTGGTAGTAGGCCATCATCACCGCTATCTCTCCCTCTTCCTCCATCTCTTCTGAAGAGGCTGGAGAATTGAACACTCCGCTATTATTAGTCTGTGAAAGGACAATGTTTGGAGGAGATATTTGGCCAGATGAGCTGCCGGCCGGCCTTTTCTTCTGCATTTCTCTCCTCCGTCCAGAGGGATGTTTTCACGATGCAGTGCTAAAACCAGGAGGCTCTTGTGTTGTTTTTTAACAACACAGTAACACAGCTGAAAATTAGTCTGATTTATTAGCCCTTTTTTAAAATCTCCCAAATAATGTTTAACAGAGGAAGGACATTTCAAACCACTGTTATATAATGTCCAATGAACCTAGTTCAGCCTTTCAATGTCACTTTAAGCTGAATACTAGTATCTTGAAGAATATCTAGTCAATTATTATGTGCTGTCATCATGGCGAAGTTAAAAGAAATCAGTTATTAGAAATGAGTTAATAAGGTGGTAATGAAGAGGGAGAATCATTCTGACTTCAACTGTAACTGAGCCTCTGACACTTAAAGACAGGTGTCATACAGTCTAATGTAAAAATTGTCCACGCCTGATAATTTTGTCAGTTGCAAGCCATAAGGCCTATTAAATCAGCAAATTAATTTGGATATATTTTATACCCAAGGCAACATATCCGTTCTGAGATTTCATTTATTTAATCAACAGATACGATGCAGTTTAAGTCTTAACAAATACAGACAGGTGCAAAAATTTGGCCACCCCAACAGAATAATGAGATCAATCTTTTGTAGAGCCACCTTTTGCTAAAATAAAAGCCTGTAGACACTTCTGATAGTCAAGGATAAGTCTCTGAATTCTTGCTGGAGGCATTTTGGGCCATCTTTCCTTGCACAATTTCACCAGTTCAGTCAGGTTTGATGGATGCCGAGCATGAACTTGCACTTTTCAAATCAATCCATAGATTTTCAATGATGTTTAAGTCTGGGGACTGGGATGTCCATTCTAGATCATTCTACATGTCTGAGGATGAATTCCTTGGTAGATCTGGAACTGGAAACTTGGGTCATTGTCCTGCTGAAACATCCTACTCTACCATAACTTCAACCTCTTGACTGATTCCTGAACATTGTTCTTCAGAATCTGCTGAATCCATGTGACCTTTAACACAGACAAGGTTTCCACTACATGTGCTTGCCACACATCTAAACAGCATGATGGTGCCTCCACCATATTTTACAGTAGGGAGCAGTTTCTTCTCCTGGAATGCTGTGTTCTTTTTCCTCCATGCAAAGCAACTACTGTATGGTTGTGGCATCTGTCCACAATATATTTTTCCCAATATGATTCAGGCTTGTACATATGAGCCTTTGCATACCTCAAGCGACTCTTCTTGTTAGCAGAATGCAGAAAAGGTTTCTTCTGCATCACCTTCCACTGAGCTGTTCTGTGTGAAGAGTGCGCTGGACTGTAACACAATGTACAATGACAATATTAGCAGCAAGATGTTCCTTTAGCTCTTTGCAGGTGGTCTATGGTCTGTCTGTTACTATTCTAACCATTCATCGCATATCTTTCATGCACAAGAACTGTTCCTGTGGCCTTCCATTTTCTTACTATATTTCAGAGTGTGGAGATAGAGACTTCAAACCTTTGGGATAGCTTTTTGCATCCTTCTCCTAATTCATGTTGGTGAATTATCCTAGTTTTTAAGTCATTAGGAAGGTCCTTTGAGATTCCAATGTTGCTTCTTTCTGGTTCACCATAAGGAGAAGCACAACGAGCAATCAGCTATCTTAAATATCCTTTTTAGTCACTCAAATCAATGTTGTGTTGTAATCAATCAGCATGAAGTCTCTACAGGTTTTAAAATCCACACAAAAGAGAGGGTGCCCAAACTTTTGCATAGCCTATTTTTCAGTTTCAATGTAATTTCACACATCTCAATACTGCTACACTACATATTTCTGTCTGGAAACCCCTGACATTATCTAGCTTTCTCTAGATACCGAATGCCAATCCACTGTGATCTTCTCTTATAAAGAAAGAGCTCATAATTATTCAGCCACAGAGGGGTGCCCAAATTTTTGCATAAAACTGTAAGCATGCATGAAATCTCACGTCATGATTATAAATGTGTCATGACAGTCTTACGAACACCCTCTTCAAGTAAAGCGTTTTCAACTATGTAATAATAAATATTCAGTTTTCAGAAGAATGCATAATAATCAAGCTTTGGTTCAGATGGTCTCGCTGCATTTCCAGTGGCATGTGGGCGAATGCATTTTGCTTGTTCACACTCTCTCAGCAGACAAGCTGGAGTTTCATGCAATTTTTCTCATTTCCAATTTTTTGGCCCACTTCTCTTCTTATATGTCAGCAAAATGTTCAATAAAGCTTCCAAGAGAGTTGGCAAATCTCCAGCGAGACAGCATCCTCGTCTGTTATGACATAAGGAAAACTCATCCGCGTGTCAATAGAAATCCTCTGTGTTACGATGTTTCTGATGGGGTTTCTCTTGACTGGGTCAGATGCCGGAGGGGATATTGAATAAGTGCACTAGTAAGGGGTCAGCGTGTCGTATAAGAACAGCTCTGTAATGAAAAACCTCTGTGATTCTCAGAGAAGAGAGATTCGAGATTTGAAGAATATCTTGACATATTTTGACAAAAAAAAGCTTGATTGTTTTAGCAAATTATATATTTATTGTTTTCAAATATTTCCTAACAGAGTAAGGCAATCCTTCCACTGTATTTCCTATATATATATATATATATATGTATATATATGTATATGTATACACACAAGAACAAATTAAAGCTGACAGTCTGCAGTTTAAAGCACATCTTGTTCATTTAATTTCAAATCCATTGTGTTGGTGTAAAGAGCCAAAAATATTAGAAATGTGGCGAGGTCCAAATATTTATGGACTGTATATGATTATACTATTACATGGTTTTATATACTAGTTATTAGAAATTAGTTATTAGTAATAGGTTATTATTAAAATAGTATTTAAAAATGTTTCCAAAGAAATATCTCTCTAAGCAGCATTTATCAATTTATAATTAGAAATATTTGATAAATACCTAATTCAAAGAAGGGCTATTAATTTTGTATTCAACTGTATGTATATAAAACATTTCTCTACATTTATTAGTTATGGTAATATTTGTTTTACTTGAATTTCAAATATGTAATTATTAATATTAATATTGCCATTTAGAGCATATTTTACCCATGAAAAAGTGGTCATAAAACAAATGCTTTATTGTTTTAATAAAAAAAGATAATCCACCAAATGCTAATCTCTTACCACTCCAGAAGTTAATGTTGGAATTGTGTTGTCTAAAATAGGGTAATTAGCCAAGCCATTCTATAATGGTGGTTTGTTTGGTAGACAATTAAAATATATATATATATTGCTTAAGGGGGCTAATAATATTGAGCTTAAAATGTATTAAAATGATAAGAAATACTGTGATAAATTCCTGAATCTGTTAAACATCATTGGGAAATATTTGACAAAGAAAGCTGAATAATTTTGACTTCAACTGTACTTGACAAAACGATGATCATCCCATAACCCTGACCTTGGCATTCCATCAATAAGATAGGTTGTAGGAGCATCAGGGAAGAAGATTGTGATTATTGCTGATGAGAGACTGAGGTTTAGTATTGATCAGCGTTGGAGTGTTGGTCGTGGTCCACCATGAGAGAGGCTTGAACATGGTTAGGCTGGTACGCTATTTCTAATAAAGAGACCTTTTCATTGTTAACCACCCCTGAAGAGCAGTACTTACACTTGATTTGATTCTGGACCTGAGGATATTGATACAATCTCCACAGCATGTAGTGGAAAAATCGATGGTACTGTAGACCTTATATAAGGAGAGGAGGCGTAAAAAGACATAATGGAGTGATAAATTAATGAAAAGAGTATGCGGTATGTTTTGAACTTTGCTGGAATGTTCACTTGGGATCTTTCCTTAACTAACCTTTTTATAAGGAGGATCTTTTTCAACATTAAGGATCCCACACAATATCTGAAAAGCCGGGCACAAGTTACTTCTGGAGCTAAAGGCCAGAGATATGTTGCTTCAGGGATGAGGATGTACATGGTGTTTAAAGTAAAAAATAAAAGTGTCAGCTTTCTGCACACGAGGTTTTTTCTCCCTCAAATATTCGCAGTGCTCAGTTATGGGTTGGCAGGATTTTGACAAGTGGGTTAGATACGATCTAAAATAAGCTTGGCATTAAATTCTGTAAGCATTTTTTTCCCTGATAATGTATCCCTCAATCTGAAATTGATCTGGATGCTGTATCAAGGTCTCTGGCTCATACGTCTGTTTGTACACACACAGACACTTATTTTAGGGTGAAAAAGACCAGCGCTGAAACATACTTTAGGCCTGCTGCAAAATAAAACCATTTAGACATAAGCTGATATACAATTATACGGCAAGTGTTGGCCATTATTCAGCAATAACAACCGCCTGGATGTACTTTATCCTGGGTTTTTTTCTACTGGCCCGATCGTGCCAGTGGTTTTAGATTTTAACTTGCCCTGACAAAGTTACTGTAACTGTATACATACACTTTTTATTCAGCATAACTTTTCTTTAAATACTACTGAAACTAAAAAAAAACTATTGTGATTGTAATAAAATTAAAAAAGTGTTATGCAAACAAAACTAGCAGTATGGACATGTGCAGGTATTTTATTGCAGTTCTAAATGATTTAACATAAGCTCACTTAGCTGACTTTGCCTATTTATTGTAATTATTGGTAATTTGTTAATGTCAAACTAAACTTGCCGCCGGTTAGATGCTAGGTGGAGGTATGGGCTCTTTTTTTTTCAATAACTAAAAAAAAAATGAAACGCATTTTAATTTCCAACGTTGAATTTTACTTAATTTTTTAAACAGCTGCACATGATGTACGGCTAGTGTTTCTTATACTGTGGCAAGTCTGTATGTAAATGGCCTAGGCTCTCTTATTACATTTAAACAGCTTACAAAGTTGACATAAGTCGTATATAAAAATTTATAAATCTGTTTTATTGACGCTGACACTGTTCGAATGACAGGAAGGGCTGTTGGTCCTTAATGTGATATGCTGTGTTGATGATTTTGTGGATGAGCTTATAGTTGTCTTCGTTTATACATCTCACAATCAAGTTCAGTGGAGCAGATGAAGGGTTCTCCTCAGCCCTTATAGTCACCATGCACGCTATATACATATATATATATATATATATATACACACACCATGCATGCTGTTGACTTTTAGCATGAGTCTCCTGATTTTGTTTTTGGTAATAGGGTAATGTAACATGGTTATTACCAGGTTAGGAAAAAAGCATTGTGCTCACAACATCCAATCAGATAAGAGGAACCGAAAAGCAATAGTGTTTTGTATCTGATCGGCTTTTAGCAAACCTGCTATTTCTCTGCAGGTTATGAGATGATCTGCGCATCACTAACACAGTCCAGACGTGCACATTCGCATGTTATTTAATATGAAATTATTCAGATGGTGCTCTGTGGCACAAATATGAACAGTGTCCTGAGTCGTAGCTGGGCACTGCAGACAGCCACCGACTTGTGGACCCGTGTGCGTACCCTGATTTAAATTTAGGCTATGTTTACAATTCTAAAATGAATGATGGCACTGTTCATATTTCTCCCGCGTCACAGAGCTGATATATCTGATATCCGATGTGTGACCCCCTTAAAAGCCAAATGAAACTTTAATGACAAGGCAGCACTGGCCAGATCACGCCAGTAACGATTTGTCTACTGTCCCAAGCATCTCTCACGCTGGCCCCAGGCCATCGGGCAGTCCTTATTGTCGAGCCCTGTTTATTCCTTGCATATCACTACACTTTGGTATCTAAGATTTGTTATTCAACATCTGTCCAATATTGGATGCTTAAACCAAGCCAAAATTAGCTTTTTGGGATCCACAAATTTGGTTTTCAGCCGTCTATCCTAATTGAAGTCTAAAGTCTGACATTGCATTGATATCCAGTGGCCATATTTGGTAATGTCTACCAGTCCAGTTCAGCAGGTTTAGATTGGCAGTGTTTCATGTTGTTTGGTAACAAACATAAGATTGTTAGCAGTGAACCAACGATCCCAAGTTTTAAGCTTAAGACACGTAGTGAGATAAACGTGATGGAAGCTGTCCTCCCCTCACAAACCCTTGCTCCAGCCGGGCTCAGCCGGGCTCCAGCCTCACGTGGCGCATGGACTAATTGCGGCAGGCGAACACTTTAGGCCCATTAAAAGGTGTGAGACCCCCTCTTTGTCCCCCTGTTGGAACAGATGGCTTTGGCAGCCTTCAGGATTCTGTTTAACTAATTGCCAGCACTCAGAGGACCCAGAAAGGGGTCCATAACACCGGCGCTGCTCCTCAGCACAAGCCAGGCGCCTGTGGGGGAAAAAAGGTCAAGGCCAAGGCTGGAAGCAGGAGGTGGGACGGTAAATATAGGCGTGGTGCCTGGACCCCTGTGGGAGGAAGAGAGGAAGGAAGAGATTGTTTCTGGAAACTGAGAGCTGTCAATGCAGGAACTGTTTTACAGAGGCATATTGTGATCAGTATGTGGTCACACTGATGGCAGAGGAGGGATTATCCACTTCATATTGACATGCATTTTAAATTCACCATAGATATGCATGTAAGGTTAAATGCTATTTATATAAGCAAATCTTTACCCAAGCATTTAAATTCTGTCTTTTACTCGTCCTTTACTTGATTTAAAGAGTTTCCTTCTGTTAAACGCCAAAGAAGGTATTTTGAAGAATGCTGAAAACCATTGACTGAGACATATTGTGACTTCAACAGCAAGAGAGGGATTATCCAGATCAAATTGACATGCATTCTTTTATTATTTATTTATTATTATTTATAATCATTTTGACATACAAAGCAAAACTACAGACACAACATGTCTGACACATTACAAAATTGCACGTACAGGAATATACATAAGGCAATAGCCAAAGAGCATTGTGCTACAAACACACAATACTGTCGGAGTAGAAAGTTTGGTGAATACAGAATACAAATGAATATCCATGAGGACGTTATATCATTCCAAATCTCAAAATATCACAAACCGAGACGTTTATACTGTCCAGATATGGTGTCCATATACGGATAAATGGATCAAGTGACATGCATTTTAAATTCAACGTTCTACGTTCCTACTCTCACCTATGGTCATGAGCTTTGGGTCATCACTGAAAAAACAAGATCTCAGATGCAAGCAGCCGAAATGAGTTTCCTTTGCGGGGTGGCAGGACGCACCCTTATAGACCATCTTATGGGATGTAAACAGTAATAATGGTCCCAACGTTTTTACTGCTTTACATTTTTAATTTCTAAAGCTTCCGAGAATCCAAAACAAGCCACATGTTGATAAATAATGTTATGATAGCTGTTTTAACATGAAGTTATGATTGAGTTCCCTCTTGTTGCAGTTATGAAATAGTTTGATAACAAGCAGGAAATCTTCATGGGCCAATGAAATCACCACATTAAAGTGGTCTATAGAGGAGCTCTGTCACCTGGGGGGAGCTCGGAGTAGAGCCGCTGCTCCTCCACATCGAGAGAAGTCAGCTGAGGTGGCTCGGTCACCTGTTTCAGATGCCTCCTTGACGCCTATTTAGGGAGGTGTTCCAGGCGTGTCCCATTGGGAGGAGGCCTCGGGGAAGATCCAGAACATGCTGGAGGGACCATGTTTCTCGGCTGGCCTGGGAATGCCCCGGGATCCCCCCAGATGAGTTGGAGGAAGTGTCTGGGGAGAGGTTCTCCCTACAACCCGGCCCCAGAAAAGTGTATGAAAATGAATGAATTGTAAGGTTAAATGCTATTTATATAAGCAAATGTTGAAGGGAAGTTTACCTGAAAATGAAAACCTGGAACCGTTGACTGCCATTACAGCTGTTTGTCCTATTATGGAAGTCAGTGGAAACAGGTTTTCAGCCTTCTTCAAAATATCTTCTTTTCTGTTCAACAGAAGAAAGAAACAGTTTAGAACCACTTGAGGGAGAGTAAACACTGAGAAAATTGTCATTTTTGTGTGAACTATCCCTTTAATATCATGATTTGTATTGCACTTGACATAATGATGCTAGATATTAAAAAATTCTTGCATAATAACAGAAACATTGCTGAAGTTGTTAAAATAATGCTTTAAAATGACTGTTCACACAAAACTGAAAATTCTCTCATCACTTACTCGTCATTTACTTGTTACAACAAACCTGTTCGACTTTCTTCCATTGAACACCAAAGAAGATGTGCTAAAGAATGCTGAAAACCTGTAGCCATCGACTTCCATTAATAGATGTTATATATAGGTTTCCAGCTATCTTCAAAATATCTTTTTTTTGGTGTTCAATAGATTCAAGTCACTTATAGGGGTTTTGGACCACTTAACGGTGACAAATTGTGAGTAAAAATGAGTTTTAGGGTGGACTATCCCTGTAAATGTTTAATAAAATAGAAAAAGCACAGAGATCTTCAGTTTTATATTGTTATTAACATTCAGAGTATGTTCAGAGTTGTATCAAAGAATTAAAAACAAACGAACACAAATACATTTATTCAAGGGTTGTAAATGATATTTTACATGTAGGCGTAGCACTCAAAACTGAATGCAAAATTGCTGTCAGATATGCAGAGGTGTGGAATAGGTTGACTAAAATCTCAAAACTCTTATTGCAATTTAAATGAAAGCCTGAAACACACAATTTAGCTTTCAAATATATGGCTTTTTAAAACAAAACCATTCCTGTCTACATAGAAACTACATAAATGTGAACTCTGACATGATGAAAACTGACTAGAGAGATTTGAGCCATCTGAATGTGGGTCCCAAAATATTGATGGAATCTAGACTAGGTTAGTTCAGGTTTAAAAAATGAAAATATACTCGCTATTTATTCACCCTCAATTAGTTATAAACCTTTATAAGCCAGAGTTTCTGGCTGAAAACTGAAGCTGAAAACTGTGACAAGAAATACTATGGAAGTCAATGGTTACAGGGTTACATCTTTCTTCAAGATGTCTTCTTTTGTGTTTGACAGAAGAAAGAAAGTCAAACAAGTTAATGACGCGTAAACAATGACATACAATTCATGTTTGGGTGAACTATCCCATAATACAGCCACAGTAAAGTATCTCATACAATTATCAGTAGTCTTACATACTAGGTTATACAATGCACAATTCCCATTTGCAGCACGTACTTGTCAAGGCCTTAGCAAGAAAAAAGCAGTACTGTTATAGTAGCAACTGTGTGGGATTTCTATATCAGTGATTGCAGTGCCATTTAGAATCAACATCCCATAATAACGGCACTTCTGGAGATCAATGTTGATTAAAGATATCAGTGTCTATTAAACGCAGCTCACACACGCCCACACATACATTAATATAAAACACAATGTGCTTGCATAATGCATTCAGAAATGGACTTCTCTGGAGGGAGAATGCTAATTGAAACCCAAAACTGTATGTTGGAGACACAGAGTTCGAGTGTGTGTGTGTGTTTGCAAATGTGTGCATGTGTAGCTGGCTGGCTTTGGGGCCACCGAACGCAGGGATTTATTCAATGCCTAATGAATGTGACATTTAGCTGATATTTGCATGCCATGTGCCGTCGCTTTTTGCATGCAAAACGCTAAGCTTAGATTAAATGCGTCTTGGCAATTACATACAATGATCCATGCACTTAAATAGTACGAGTTGGCCTGGATGTTTGGCCCCGGCAACTTAATGTCAGAGAGCTCATTAAGCGCTACAAACTGGCCCCAGCGAAACAAAGAAATGCATGAATTGCATTATAGGATGTACTGCCTGCTCTTTTATGCACCAGGCACTTCCATGTTTCTGTTTGGACAGATAGATCTTTTATATATGTCTAGACAACCCCAAATCAGAAAGAGTTGGGACAGTATGGAAAACATAAATAAAAAAAGAAAGTAGTGATTTCTAAATTTACTTTGACTTGTATTTCATTGCAGACAATACAACAAACATTATTTAGTGTGTTCCTTATGATTTTAACTTTTTTTTCCAAATAAACATGGATTCTAATATGGTTCTTGCAACACATTTTAAAAAATAGTTGGAACAGTAAAGTGTCCATTTCTCCCAAACAAATAGCTGAAATATTCATCCGACCACAGTACATGTTTCCACTGTGATGGTCCATTCTAGATGCCTCCCAGCCCAGAAAAGTCAACAGTGCTTCTGGACACTGTTAACATAGGGCTTCCTTTTGGCACAGTACAGTTTTCACTGTCATTTGTGGATGTAACTATGTATTGTGGCACTTGGAAAAAGGTTAGCCAAAGTATTCCTGAGGTCATGTGGTCATATCGCTTATAGATAAAGGATTCTTGATGCAGTGCCACCTGAGGGATTGGAGGTTACAGTATTTCAGTTTAGGCTTGCGCTCTTGTCCTTTACGCACTGAAATTCCTCCAGATTCCTTGAATCTTTTAATGATGTTCTGCTCTGTTGAAGGGGAAATATCCAAATGTCTTCCTCTCTTTGTTTCAGGATCATTGTTTTTAAACATTTCAATCATTTTCTCACGTATTTCTTGGCAAACTGGCGATCCTCGGCCCATCTTTGCTCCTAAAGGACTAGACCTTTATTGGATGCTGCTTTGTACCAAATCATAATTACAATCATCATTTAAGCAATTTACCTGAAATATTGAAAGAATAAAAATTTTGTGTTCATATTGTCTGCAAGTCAAAGTAAATTTGGAAATCACTACTTTCTTTTTTTGTGTGTGTGTGTGTGTTTTCCATACTGCCCCAACGTTTTTCTGATTTAAGGTTGTATATTAGTATACTTTGTCAATTCATCTTTTTTCTACAGTGCTTTTACAATGTATTTTGTGCCAAAGAAGCTTAAAATAGAAGTTCTGAGATCTTTTAATTTTCAGTAAACCCGTTCAAGTGCTTCTGGTGAACTGTATGCCATTACAAAATCTCCGGATTTAACATCTGTTTTCTTGAAAAATCAGTGATCTTTACTGACTATGTTTACATGTACATCAGTAATGGAATTATTTGCTTTAATCTGAATAGCACAATAATATGATGAAAGTGTTTACATGAGCTGCTTTTTGAATGTTCCTTTCATGTTCTTGATTTACATGTTAAAGCACATAGATGGATTAACGTCATTGTCACCACGATATCTACGTTTCCTCTGGAGTTTCATGTAATTTTGGGTGTTTCATTTTTAATTTGTCGACTTTAACTTCATTTTGGCACTTTCACTTTCATTCAGGAACATTCCATGCATGCCCCCTGTGACAAACGAGATATTGGATGCGAGTATGTACTGCTGGATGAGTGTTGTTTTATGGAATTTAATACCGCATGCTGTATGGGAAAAAAACTCAGCATTTCGCAGTGTGTGTGTGTGTCTGTGGTCTTCACTGACTCGGTAGGTGCAGAGAATAGTGTCAAATGTAGTAAAATGCAGCAAAAATCCTACACGACGGTAATAGTTGGATTGTGTTATTTCATTGTCTGTACTGCACTAATGCCACTAAAATCGGTATACTCCACATGTCTTAATTCTGTTTCTGTTTAGTTCGATTACGACTTTAGTCAGATTAAGATTCTTAATCAGAGTGATGTCTTATATGGATTATTGGTGTCCACGTAAACATACTCACTGCCTGATTGATAAACAATCTAAAGTGGCTCTCAGAATGTACAAGAAGCACTGCATTTAATTACATCGTCCCGCATCATGTCTTTAAATATGAACATTTATTTTACTCCAGTATATTCAGTGGAGTTTCTGCGCTTGTCTGCTGATCCTGACGGTGCTTGCATGTAAACGGCTTTCCATTTTACACTAAATGAATGCTTATGTCTATTGAACTGATTGTATTTTAATTACATTACAACATCGATGCTGTAAAACGGGTGTCAAACTCAGTTCCTGGAGGGCCGCAGTCATGCATATTTTACTTCCAACCCTGCTTCAACACACTTACCTGGAGGTTTCAAACAATCCTGAAGGACTCAATTAGTTTGATCAGGTGTGTTTAATTAGGGTTAAAGCTAAACTGTGCGGAGCTGCGGCCCTCCAGGAACTGAATTTGACACCTGCGCTGTAAAAGGAACCATATACAAATAACCGGAAGTTTATCGGTGGAGGAAAAAACACTAGCTGTGCATATACCCTATTGAAACTGCTTCAGTCCAGTTTCCCAGTTCAGTTTAGTTCAGCTGAGTATCATTTAAATGTCACTGCTGAAAACCCAAACGTTGTAGTTACTATTTCAAGGTCACGAGTGGTTGTGTAAGCATTTGACTGCATATCATAGTGTGTACGACTCTTTATGTTACAAATAAATATCAGAATTTGAATGGACTGAGTTTAATATGCAGCCTCTGCAGATCTCCCGAGTGATGCTGGTTTGTGCAAGTTTCTATAACCTTGAAAACAGGATGCAGGTTGCCACGGTGACCCTCTGTCACATTCTATTGGCTCGCTGCTCATCACTGGTGTGATGAGGGAAGATTACAGTTAACAAATTTACCCGGTAACCAGGAGAGTTGCTCCCTGAAGATTTGCTCCTGCCGGCAAAGCGGACACATGATGAGATTGTAGGGCTGTCTAGGGTGTCGACTCGCGCCGGATCAGATCAGATTCTGAGAGCAATGGCATTACTTGTCTAATGGATATGTCACGGTCACCGTTTGACTGGCAGGCTGCAGAATAACACACGTCTGCCGGCTTCATTTAAGACATGTGTAGCAGCGTTAGCCTGCCAACATGAGGCCCGGGCTGTGGGTTAACACTGAATGACAAGGAGAAGAGAATCAAATAAAGGAAAAGAGAAAAGGTGGACTGCAAAAAGTCAAGAGTTACAGTCTTATTTTATGCCCAAAAGTTGTGTTGATCTTGTTTTAGGAATGCAGTGCTTTGCCAGATCAGATTGTGCACTGTTATTATGATTGCATTAAATTATGATATGAAGAAATTATGATTGGGGCGTCATGGTGGCGCAGTGGGTAGCACAATCACCTCACAGCAAGAAGGTCGCTGGTTTGAGCCTCGGGTGGGTCAGTTGGCGTTTCTGTGTGGAGTTTGCAAGTTCTCCCCGTGTTGGCATGGGTTTCCTACAGGTGGTCCGGTTTCCCCCACAGTCCAAACACATGTGCTATAGGGGAATTGGGTAAGCTAAATTGTGTGTGGAGGAGTGTGTATGGATGTTTCCCAGTGATGGGTTGCAGCTAGAAGGGCATTCGCTGCATAAAACATATGCTGGATAAGTTGGCGGTTCATTCCACTGTGGCGACCCCAGATAAATAAAGGAAATTTGAATGAATGAATGAATGAAATTATGATTATGAAGCTTAAAGTTTGATGTTTGACCTCCAAATTTAGCTTAGTTACAATGAGACATCATTTAATACCAGCTTTATATGGCTAAGACTTTATTTTAGCTGTAATAACCTGTTACAATTGCTCATTTTAAACAAAAAAGCCAAGTAAACAAGTAAAACAAAACCAAAATAAAAAAAGCAGTGTGCAATCATGGTAAAAGCATGCGGCAAATCTGCAAGCATGCTTTGTTCTGCGCACATATTTTGCAGTATCTCAAAAATATAGCCCTGGGCACACATCTCTAATGAGCCTGAGTGGTTTAATTCATACAATAATCTTGTTATAAGTTGAAATGCATTGGCTCATTTTAAGACAGAATATATAATGACAATTATTAAATGAAGAGGAATCCTCCTGTTTAGTAAATCCTGTTTTAAGACCTTATTTACACACAAAATAAAGGAAAGCAAACTATTTAAAAAGGAATTAAGAAGCTAGTTTAAAGAGAACTGCTTGGATTAAGTGTTATAATACTTATTGAAAGACTTCGCTAAAGCCTAAGTACGTTTTCTTATATCAAGAAATCTCATTTGACTTCTAGTCTGTATCTTCTGAAATCATTTATTTCTCCTATATTTACATGGTTATTAATGCAGCATGCAGCCTATTTGATCATTAAATGAATCATGTTGAAATGTCAGAACAATTACAAACAATGTGTAAGAAGTTCTAACAACTCCGCCAAGGTCGCACGTCTCCTTGAGTCGGTTAATTAATTTTTTGCACGCATAAATAAACAATATAAAACCCAATGCAGTTACTGAGCTGTTGCTATCATTACTGACATTTGGACCCTATTAAGGTGCTAATGCCCATGGCTGTGTTACTTTCAGGCTTTCTGCTAAGATCACACTCATTAATGGAAAGGTCTGTCATGACAGTTGTAGCATGCCAAGCTGCAAGCAATCACGCTAATAGGATTTCAGGAAAAAAATATGCTTTACTTTCTCTTCGTAATTAAATGTTAAGCAAAAAAAAGCCAAAGCATTCTGTCAAGTCCTCAGGGACACATTATTGTTTGTGTTCAGAAATATTAGTCCTCGTAGGAAGACAAGTTGTTATAACTTACTTATACTCTGTAAAGCAGGGCACAATGTAGTGTGCTAATATGACAGAATTTTCTGTGTTGATTCTCCAGGTGTTTCACACATATATTGAGTCTACATGTGAGGGACCCCGCCAGCATGTAGTAAGGGGCATAAGTATTTTTAATAATGTTAAAAAAGTGGTAAGATTTTATTTTGATGGTCCATTTGAGTATTAGTAGACTGTCTGCTTAATATCTGCTGATACTGCTCCTTCAACAGGCTTTTAACTGACTATAAGAAACTGCAAATGCATGTCAACCTACACTAACCCTAACCCCAACAGTCTGCTTATAATCTAATGAGAATTAGTTGGCATGTAGATGCAACGTAACTTATATTCAATAAACGGATCATCAAAATAAAGTGTGACCAAAAAGTGTACACACAAATTCAAGAAATAAATAAATGAAACCATTACTCCAGGAATATGCACCTCGTTTTCAGTGAAAACCCTCCTCCACCCCAGCTCCACCTGTCTTTAGATCTGCTACTTGTATATTATGTTTGCAGCAGCAGCGTGTTATATTCTCAGACTGATTGTGTGTTAGTATACTGGCAGGATCAAGTCTCGGTACTTGCTCTGCCATAATAATCCAAGCAGCAGTGTAGCAGATTTATTCCACCAAGAGCGAACACATCACACATTACAATAAGGGTTCATTAGTTAATGTATGCACCAACATTAACTAATACTGAACTATACTTGTAGATGAGTGGTGTCAAACTCAGTTCCTGTAGAGCCGCACACAGTTTAGTTCTAACCCTGGTTCAGCACACTTACCTGGAGATTTAAAGCAAGCCTGATGTACTCAATTAGTTTGATCAGGTGTGTTTAATTAGGGTTAAAGCTAAACTGTGCAGAGTTGTTGACCCCTGTGTTGTAGATCATTTATTAATCATAGTTCAACATTCATTAATGCCTTATTAAAATCCAAACTCATGCCTGTTAACATTAATAATGCACTGTGTGTTAACATGAACTAACAATGAATGACTGTGTTTTCATTAACAAACTTTAATTAACAGGAATGAATACTGTAATAAATGCATTGGTTATTGTTTGATCATGTTAGCAAATGCATTAACTAATACAATCTTATTGTAAAGCGTTCCCGCATTTATAGGTCTATAGATCATTTCAAAGCAGTTTTTAGCTCTTCAATGCTTTATTAGACTGTATTAACCAATAAATTATATATTGTTATCCAGCAAATATAGCAATGGCAGTGACAATTACAGATGTACATAGATATGCTAATCAGTTTATGAGTTAAACTGCATTTTCAGAGATTAATAGAGAAGTAAAAGCCATTTGTGAGTGCTTTGACTAATCAAATAGTCAAGAAATCAACTTTCCAGCTGTTGTTTGAGTCTGATATCTGGATAAATCGTTTGTGAAAGTGTAATCATGCTCATTTGCATTGGATCTCTGTTAATGATAGATTATGGTTTGGTTATTAAATATATGTACATAATGGCAGGGTTATATGTTTAAATGTATTGTATATACACTCACCGGCCACTTTATTAGGTACACCTTACTAGTACCGGGTTGGACCCCCTTAATCCTTCATGGCAGAGCTTCAACAAGCTACTGGAAATATTCCTCAGAGATTTTGCTCCATATTGACATGATAGCATCACACAGTTGCTGCAGATTTGTCGGCTGCACATCCATGACACACACACACACACACACATACACACTCTACACCAGAGTCAGAATCACTCGCCATAGAAACATCATATAAAGCCCAGGTGTCGGTTTCCTTGTCAGAATAAATGGGTGTGTGTGGGAGAGAGTGTTGCATTATGGGCCAATTTGTAGGTCTGTCTCAAGAGCTTTGTTATGCGTGTGTGTGTGTGTGTGTGTGTGTGTGTGTGTGTGTCCTTGTTAGTGTGTGTGCACGTGAGAGAGAGAGAGAGATAGAGAGGATGTGTGTGTGTTTTTATTAGAATGTGTGTGAGTTTTGTTAAGAGTGTGTGTGTGTGTGTGTGTGTGTGTGTGTGTGTGAGAGAGAGAGACTTTGTTAGAGTGAATAAGTATATGTGTGGATGTCTTGGTGTGTTTGAATTTTGTTAGAGAATGTGTGTGTGTATCTGTGTGTGTCTGTGTATGTTAGTTTCGGTAGAGTTTATGTATGTGGTCTTGTGTGTGAGAGAGAGTCTGTGTGTGTGTGAGTGTGTTTGAGGTTGTGTGTGTGTATCTTTGTTAGTGTGTGTGTGTGAGAGAGAGAGAGAGAGATAATAGTATAGTGTGTGTGGTCATGTTAGTGTGTGAGTCCTTGTTAGAGCGCGTGTGTGTGTTTTGTGTGTGTGTGTGTGTGTGTGTGTGTGTGTGAGAGAGAGAGAATCTTTATTAGTGACAGTGTATGTGCTTATGTGAGTGCATGAGTCTTTGCTAGTGTTTATGTGAGGTTGTGTGTGTCTTTGAGTGTGTGTGTGAGGTTGTGTGTGTGTGTGTCATTGTTAGAGTGTGTGTTGTTCCTCCGGGTGCAGTGCATTGAGTCTTAAAGTGTCTCTAATTATCCCTGACCTTCTGGGACGTTCTCCACTTTCAGTCCTTACCCCTGTGGCTTCTCTCAAACCTCCTCTCTCTCTCTCTTTCATTTCATCTCTCTCCTCGTCCCCCTGTTTGTCCCTCATCTGTAAAAATAATCCTCCAATCTCTGCCTCTCTTTAATTGGGACCGTTTTTTAGGGAGACAAAGGAAAGTGTTTTAGGAAGAGCCGTCCCTCGAAGGTCAAGGCAGAGAAACACCAGGCTGCTGGGGTGAAGCTACTACAAACTGTTAGCAACTGAATCTAAATCTGTCATTGATAGACACTGATTGATGTAAATTAGGGCAGCACGGTGGCTCAGTGGTTAGCACTGTGGCCTCACAGCAAAAATGTCTCTGGTTCGAGTCTCGGCTAGGTCAGTTAGTGTTTCTCTGTGTGAGTTTGCATGTTCTCCTCGTGTTGGCGTGGGTTTCCTCCGGGTGCTCCGGTTTTCCCTAGTCCAAACACATGCGCTATAGGGGTATTGATTGCTGCTGGGTTGTTGCTGGAAGGGCATCTGCTGTGTAAAACATATGTTGTAATAGTTGGTGGTTCATTCCACTGTGGCGACTCCTGATTAATAAAGGGACTAAGCCAAAAACATAACATATAACACACAGTTGAAGTCAGAATTATTAGCCCCCCTGTTTATTTCCTTCTCCAATGTTTGTTTAAGGGAGAGCAGATTTCTTCAACACATTTCTAATCATAATAGTTTTAATAACTCATCTCTAATAACTGATTTATTTTAGTTTTGTCATGATGACAGTAAATAATATTAGACTAGATATTCATCAAGACACTTCTATACAGCTTAAAGTGACATTTTAAGGCTTAACTAGGTTAATTAGGTTAACTAGGCAGGTTAGGGTAATTAGGCAAGTTATTGTATAACAGTGGTTTGTTCTGTAGACTATCGAAAAAATTATTAGCTTAAAGGGGCTAATAATATTGACCTTAAAATGTGTTTAAACAATTAAAAACTGCTTTTATTCTAGCCGAAATAAAACAAGTAAGACTTTCTCCAGAAGAAAAAATATGATCAGACATACTGTGAACATTTTCTTGCTCTGTTAAACATCATTTAGGAAATATTTAAAAAGAAAACATAATTCAAAGGGGGCGAATAATTCTGACTTCAGCTGTATATACTGAGCACTGTATGAAAGAGTTGGAGAAACATGGAAGAGTGAATGAAAAATACTGCATGTGATCTGCATTTCTGCCAGAGCTCTGGTCAATATTGCCTGAATTGATGGGATTGTGAATGCTAAAAGAACAGACATGTTTTAATTCATCATGCGACTCTTAATAGAAAGCATCTAATTAGTAATAGTTTTATTTTTCAGCATTATAAAGATCCCAAACACACTGCTAATGTAATGAAATCATAATTAAAGTGAAAAACGGCTGATGAAATGGCCTGCACAGTGTCCAGACCTGAATATTATAAACAGTATGTATATAAAAGGCAACATTATAGGCAATATGAGATTCACCTGGAGAGAACAAGAAAGATTGAACATGCTAAATCTTGATATTAAATAGCACGACATTTCAGAAAAGACTCAACAAAAAAAACGTTCAAGCTTTTGCTTGGTGCTAAAGAGGTCACGTTAAACACAGACTTTTAATGCTAGTGTTTTGATTTCAAAAGTAAGATTATTCTGAACATTGTGTACATATTTCCTATATTTATAAGTTTGTATATTGAAGGTTTACAGTAGTTCACCTTAAAGTAATGACCCTGCACTTGCTCCATACCTTTAAGACAGATAGCTTAATGCAAAAGTCCTAACGCTGGTGGTAGCCCAATACTTTTGCACGATACTGTGTGTATCGCTTTGCTATTGATCCTTTTCTATTACGCAATATTCCAAAATGGCCGTAAAAGTAGGTGGATGTAAACACAGCTTGTGGTGAGTAAATCAGAGTGAATGAAAGATGTTCTGTGGCCCGTTTAAAGCAGATGTCAGAAACAGACGCAACATGAGCCTGAAGTGCTGTAAACAAACAGCTCTATTGTGTCTGCGCTCACCCTTTGGCCTCAGTTCAGGGTTCAGGAGTTCACTCATTAGTTTGCCTGAGGAATCTGGACTTTTCACTAGCTTGATAATTAGTTGAGTTTTAGATCAAAGGCTACAACTTTCCTGCTCATACAAAAACACACAACTACAGCTGAAGTCAGAATTATTAGCCCTCCTGTATATCTCCCCCCAATTTCTGTTTAACGGAGAGACGATTTCAACTCATTACTAATCATAATAGTTTTAATAACTGATTTCTTTTCTCTTTTCCATGATGACAGCACATAATATTAGACTAGATATTCTTCAGGATACTAGTATCCAGCTTAAAGTGACATTTAAAGGCTTAACTAGGGTAATTAGGGTAAAGTTAGGGTAATTAGGCAAGTCATTGTATAACAGTGGTTTATTCTGGAGACAATCCAAAACTAATATTGCTGAAGGATAATTATATTGACCTTAAAATGGGTTTAAAAAATTAAAAACTGCATTTATTCTAGCCGAAATAAAACAAATAAGACTTTCTCCAGAGGAAAAAAAAATGAATCATAGGAGGGCGAATAATTTTGACTTCAGCTGTAAATGTGAATTTAAGGTGCTTCATAATACACACTCAGAGCTTATTTTTCAGATATATAATCTATCTGTGCATGGCTGTATATTGATGTATATAAACAAACTGACAGAATTTTTATGTGATCGCTTTATTGAAGGGTTATTTGCATTTATTGGCAATTTATTAAGCTGTCATGAGATAATGCATTAGTTTATGTCTATATACTTTGTATATAGTCTATATATATAATCTATATACTTTGTTTACAACATTCAAACAACAAACAGCAAACAAACATTCATAGAACATTTAATTAAATATATAATGTGTGTGTGTGTGTGTATATGTGTATATGTGTGTATATATATATATATATATATATATATATATATATATATATATATATATATATATATATATATATATATATATATATATATATATATCCTATGAATGTTTGTTTCTAATATTTGATTGGAAAGGTAATTGCATTTTTTTATCTCAATATTTTGTATTTTCCTTTCAATTCTCACAAAGCTTTTCCACAATTGCAAGGTTTATACTCTTTCTTTTCTCAAAAAAAAAAATTTTTGTTTAGAAACTCTGAATTCAAATAATTAAAAAATAAATAAATTATAATTCTAATAATCATGCAAAATAAACTCTTGAGGAACTAAATATCTAAATTACAAGATTTTAAAAAGTGTTTTGTTTTTGCTTTTTTTATATAGTTTTGTCTATTTTATATTTATAGTTTTTGTTTTATTTTGTTTTATTTTTTGTACGTTATTCTATATTTTTATTAGATTGTTTTTATATAATTTTCATTCTATAATTTTCATATTTCATATTTTTATTCATTCTTTTGTGTTGTCTTTGTTTTGTTTATTTTATCATTTGTTATTCATTCCTTTTAGTTTTTTGTTTTATTTATTTTTAATAGTTTTTACTTTTTTATTCATACTTTTGTTTTGTTGTTTATTTTTTATAGTTCTTTTCTATAAATATGTTTGAAGTGTGCTAGAAATAAAAATGTGATTATTTACTGATACTTAAAATATTTAGATTTTTGTACAGTTGGCTGTGTTATTATAGTCATGGTAAAATGTAAAATTTACCCATGTGTGTTATTCAGTATATTTTAATATACTGCCACAGCATATTATTCTGTATATTTAATATGCATTATTTTTTAGATTTGCACAATGTATTTTTTGAATAAGGAAACTTCTATTTAAAAATGAATCAACACTGTGTTCAGCTGGATTTATTCAGAGTGAAAGGGCATGAATTTATATTTATATACAGCTAGGGACGTCTTTTAAACAAGCTGACGTTAGTAGTGTTTACTTTAGTTTCTGCTGTGGTTCAGAAGACTCTGCTTGACTGAGCATTGGACATAAGTTGTAATCAACACTGAAATCTGACGTGTACATGTTTATTTCTGCCCTTTTTTCACCTTCAGAGACTTGCAATGAAGGGAGAATTCACTCAAAAAGCAGATATTCCGAGAAATGTTTTTGATGGATCCATGCTTTCATGATTGATGTCAAATTATGAGCCGAGCATCCGAATGTGGCAGCAGAAATGGAGACTCATCAGACCAGGCAACGTTTCTCCAATCTTCTATTGTCCAGTTTTGGTGAGCCTGTGTGAATTGTAGCCTCAGTTTCCTGTTCTTAGCTGACAGGAGTGGCACCCGGTGTGGTCTTCTGCTGCTGTAGCCCATCCGCCTCAAGGTTGGACGTGTTGTGTGTTCAGAGATGCTCTTCTGCAGACCTCGGTTGTAACGAGTGCTTATTTGAGTTACTGTTGCCTTTCTATCAGCTGGAACCAGTCTGGCCATTCTCCTCTGACCTCTGGCATCAACAAGGCATTTGCACCCACAGAACTGCCGCTCACTGGAGATTTCCTCTTTATCATTCTCTGTAAACCCTAGAGATGGTTGTGCATGAAAATCCCAGTAGATCAGCAGTTTCTGAAATACTCAGACCAGCCTCTCTGGCATCAACAACCATACCACGTTCAAAGTCACTTAAATCCCCTTTCTTCCCCATTCTGATGCTCGCTTTGAACTGCATCAGATCGTCTTGACCATGTCTACATGCCTAAATGCATTGAGCTGCTGCCATGTGATTGGCTGATTAGAAATTTGTGTTGGACAGGTGTACCTAATAAAGTGGCCAGTGAGTGTATATAAAAGTTGCATGGATTAAAAGAATTCACCCATAAATTGCAAACAAATTAATCACACTTACAAAATTACACAAATATAAAGAACATCAATATCAATCGTTGCTTTATTTGCAATATAGATTTCCCCCTCTTTAGAAAGACATTGTTGAGGTTTGTTGTGAAACAGGAGACTTGAAAAACTGAATTATTAAAGACGTCTCCTTCTGAAGTGTGTGAGGTGAATGATGGAGAGATGAAAACAGTTATTAAAGCAGAAAACTAGCTGTTGATGTATGTATTGATAGCCAGTGCATCATAGATCTACACAAGCGCGATGTAAACATCTAGAATGATGTTCTGCGAGACTCGTATCCATTATCAATACAGCCAGCAATCCATTAAACACAATTCACAGCAAAATAAAACACAAATGAGAGAAATACAAACAGATTGCAAATTGCTCGACACAGATGTTATTTTCTGATGTCCTTGCCTATGCGAAAATTACATTTGAGGGCGCGTGGAGGCAGATGCCCTGTTGAAGATAATGGTCATAACTACAAATGTTCAATTCCAAAAACAGAGGAGGGAAAAAATCATAATGGCATCGCCATGGAGACTGTAATTATGGCTGTGTTCGTGCACAGCTGTGATGAGGGTGGAGATGGTGGCCTTCGCTGCCTGTAAACAAGCAGCATCAAGTACACTATCTGTGCAGCTGCGTTTATACCAGAACTGAGTGCACTTAAAAGTGTGCACAGATGTGATTAGGGTCGAGATGGTGGCTTTCACTGCCTGTAAATAACCAGTACACTATCTGCGCAGCTGCATCCACATTTACACCAGAGCCAAGTGCACTAGAAAGTGTGTACAGCTGTGATAAGGGTGGAGATGGTTGCATTCACTGGCAATAAACAAGCAAGTACACTATTTGAGTTTTTTTTTTGCATTGTGCAGCTTCAAGTACAATATTTGTCCAGCTGCATATTTACACCAGAACCGAGTGCACTAGAAAGTGTGCAAAGCTGTAATGGTTGTCTTAGTGGCCTTAACTGCCAGTAAACAAACAGCTGCATCAAGTACACTGTCTGTGCAGCTGCATTTTTACCAGAACTGAGTGCACTAGAAAGTGTGCACAGCTGTGATGAGGGTGGAGATGGTGGCCTTCACTGCCTGTAAACAAGCAGTGTCAAGTACACTAACTTTGCAGCTGCAACTACATTAAATCAGATCAGAGCTGAGTGCACTAAAAAGTGTGCATAGCTGTGATAAGCAAGTACACTGTCTGTGCAGCTGCAACTACATTTACAATAAACAAGCAGGTACACTATCAGCTGCAACTACATTTACACCAGAACTGAGTGCACTAGAAAGTGTGCACTGCTAAGAAGAGCGTGGAGATATTGGCCCTTACTGCCTGTAAACAAGCAAGTACACTATCTGTGCAGCTGTGTTTATACCAAAACTGAGTGCACTAGAAAGTGTGCATAGCTGTGATGAGGGTGGAGATGATGGCCTTCACTGCCTGTAAACAAGCAGTGTCAAGTACACTAACTTTGCAGCTGCAACTACATTAAATCAGATCAGAGCTGAGTGCACTAAAAAGTGTGCATAGCTGTGATAAGCAAGTACACTGTCTGTGCAGCTGCAACTACATTTACAATAAACAAGCAGGTACACTATCAGCTGCAACTACATTTACACCAGAACTGAGTGCACTAGAAAGTGTGCACTGCTAAGAAGAGCGTGGAGATATTGGCCCTTACTGCCTGTAAACAAGCAAGTACACTATCTGTGCAGCTGTGTTTATACCAAAACTGAGTGCACTAGAAAGTGTGCATAGCTGTGATGAGGGTGGAGATGATGGCCTTCAATGCCTGTAAACTACAAACATCAAGTATACTATCTGCGCAGCTGCATTCACACCAGAACTGAGTGCACTAGAAAGTGTGCACACTTGAAATGAACTCTGGACTTTTTATCTGCTGATTGTATCAGGATATTGAGGGAATAACGCACGCCCAGCCATGGAACATCTTAGAAGCTGATTGTCCCATTACTTTTGGACCCTTAACAAGTGGGAGGCACATATTCAAACTGTTGTAAGTCCTACAGCGTTCACCTTATTTAGATGTAAATACCCTCAAATTAAAGCTGACAGTCTGCAGTTTAAGCACATGACATTGTTTTTATTTCAAATCCATTGTGTTGGTGTATAGAGGCAATGTGTTGAAATGTGTTGACGTCCAAATATTTCTGGACCTAACTATATATATATGTGTGTGTATATATATATATGTGTGTGTGTGTATATATATTTGTATGTATGTACATATATTTGTATGTATGTATATATATATATATATATATATATATATGTCATCAACGAAGTATATTTAATTATGAATTGTTTGTGAATGCTAGTGGATCTGTAGTGTATCAAGTTTTGGTGATTTATTTATTTTTTAATAGCTTTTCTGATCTAAAAGCTCATTAAAATGGTGAAATGAGAAGTTTGCTTCATTTTCAGACTGTCCCTTTCAATGAATCGGTTCAGTGACTCATTTGCATAATTGCTCTAAAATGCACAAGTGCGTGTAAATAAAACTGATCAGTCCTCCGCTCCATTATTCAGTCAAACGCAGTGTGTGTCAGACACAGTTTTGCTTATATCACGCAAAAACATGCTTGTCTTTAAAAGAGCAATAGCCTACGTTTCTGCTCTCAGGTGTGATCAAACTTTTTTCTGAAAGCTCATCGTGTTTCATTTGACAAATGCTAAAACACGAAGAGGCTTTACCCTTAAGTCTACTTCAGCTCCGCAAACAGAAGGAAATTAAGTGCTGTTCTCAGTTAGCTTGAAACAACATCCTTGAGCAAACTCAGCAGAAAGGAAACGTCTCTCGAACTAAGCTCGCATTGACACGTATCAGTCAGCGAGACGTAAGCAGCGCAGGATTATTCTCCGTGTGTCAGGAGAGACGCTGATGACTGGCCTGTTTAATTGACAGGTTGAAAGCTGTGGCCCTCGTGTCCTTAATCACTCCAGCAGCATTAATTAGCCATTTCTCCTCTCTGCCAATTAAGCATGCATAAAGGCAAGAATTCAAATAAATCATCCAGTCTGGGGCCCATATGCCTGCTGCATGCACAAAGCCCAAACACACTTCCTGTTTTCACTCTCTTCACCAATTAACGGCTGATCAAAGTATTGCTGGATTTGACAGAATCAGATCTGGCAGAGAAAAAGGCAACTCTGCTGGATAATTTATTTCCACACAATAAATAAATGTAGAACCAGATTAATAAGTAAATGAGCAGAACGCAGTGTGACGGCGCCTTCAAAGGAATTTTCAAAAGGGGGAAACAGTGTTTTGGATGCAACATTTTGTGGATATTCTCATCTAACTACACACATATATAATGCAAATGACTTGGTTTCAGCATTTGTAAACTTTGACTTTTTGATTTAACTGATAGCAGAACGTTTATAACCACACAGCGCTCATTTGGTCACACACAGATTCTCTCAAAGAAACATCTCAGTAACTACACAGCAACACTTTGGCCCCATTTACACTAGTACGCTTTAGAATGAGAACGATCTGCGTCCACACTAGCGTTTCACCCAGCGCTTCTGAACAGCTCTCTGTCCACACTACACCACGGAAAACGCACATCACATGACCACACACACACACACTGTGGCATGCGCTGCAGCATATCTACCCAGATGAGAGCTGTGCTCGTCAGACTGTTCATCAAGGATCTACCGCTGGATCCAATCTCACTGTATTTGTTAAAGGTGATATTTAATTCATCTTGCTGTCTATATCTTACCACATATTGCCCGATTTTGGTCTTTTGAATCTATTACTTGTTCTCTGGTAACGTGTTTTGGCTGAGCGCAAACATAAGTTAATAATTAATGTAACCCCGTACATTCTGTATATTGACTGATTGCTTGCCTTTATTTCCTATGATGTATGAACTTATTGTACGTTGTACTCTTTATAGTGGCGTTATTGATTATTAAATCTAATATTCAGCAAAAGAGAGGGTGTGTTTCGTATTTTCACTGATAATGAAAGGAGGCAGTAATGTTATAGGCTCTGTTTTGTTATAAATATGCCTACAGTGAAGATGACGGTCATATAAATATGCAGCAACACGACGCCTTAACATTTTTAGTGTCTGTTAAGTTGATATCAACATGACAATAGACAGTTCCTCATATCAAGTTATCATTTTATTGTTAAGATAGTGAAACACCATAGCCAGGGTGATGTGAATGAGGTTATAAAGTACACTGTTCCCTTTGAAGATTTACCCGACGTGTCCTCGGGAGATTGTTATCAAACTTGCGAAGTCTGAACTTACAAGAAGAGGATGCAGGACTGAACTGTGTGTAGGCTACTTAATATTGAGGAAAAGCCCCAATCACCTCAGTTTTCGGATGTCTCCGTTTTCCCCCATCCACACTGACAAGAAGCAGCAGTGCTTTAGAATGAAAATGGCCTCTCCAGTGTTTTCAAAACGCTCCGTTTTTTTCGCTCAAAAACTCTGGCGTAGTGTGGACAGATGGCGTAACCGTAGCAGAACTTATGCGTTTTTAAACCTGCTTTCACTTTCACTTTTCATTCTAACAGAGGGAGCGATTCATTTGTGTTATGAATGACTCGTTCTCTTAGCCGACAGTAATATAAGTTTCTGGCACCGCAGTATCTTGTCATATTTCATTTACATTGCTTGCTGATTTTATTCAGCAAAATTAGCATAAGCCTAGAATTTGGTGTGAGTTGGTGCTACTTTGCCTTATGGCGAATGCAGTAAGAGACTTTGTTATCATTAATAATGTTACATGTTGAGCACAAACATATAAAAACATAGATAACGAAATCTTACCTATGAAATGTTCTGCCTTTGTGCTTTGTTTTCTTTGTTTGCTCGTTACTACACTCATAATCAGTGCTAAAGTCCATCATCTTTAGATTGGAACACTGTCTTGACTAGTGCGGTTGAATGACATTTGTCCTGGGAGCCCTGTACAAATGTGGCGGCGCTATTGACGCATGCTCAGGGTACGTATGTGATATCTACTGTATATATCTATGGCAACAATCTAACATCCACTGGGAGCACCATAGCAACCAAACCAGTTTTGCGCAGACAAACCCCACTCACATTATTACTTTGTCTTTATATTTACAGTATGATCTTGCAGACAGTAGATCTGATTGCATTTTGAATAAATAATATTTGGCATCTATACAACTAAGGCACAACTAACATGCAGACGGCTTGTAGACCAACACACGAGAGCTGTAAAGTTAAGACATTGAAACACTGCCAACAGCGCGGTCGATATCCACCATAAAATCCTCCAGTCTTTTGTAATGGATGCAGCATGTTTGCGAACTCGCACCCACACATAAACACACTGTTAATGGAGATGCTCACACACGTCTGTCTCAGATCAAGGCCGGGGAAGCACACACTTAACCTCCGAACAGAAATGCGCCGCCGTCTTTTGTTTATCCGTATGCAGATGAAAGGAAAGACCTCTGGAGGACCTTTAAGACGCAATAGAGCTCCTTCAGGTTACCTTTAATCAAACGCACCAAAGCGAAACGTCTGAAGTTCACGCTCAGCCTCTGCTCTTCTGCATTCTGCATCCTTCATCTGTAAATAAGTTATTTATAGGCTACTCGGGCATTGCGAAGTAAGATTGTTATGTCTGTCAATCAAATGATGCAACCGACGGTCTGTTTTTTTCCATGTGAGCTCTTTCATGTGACTTCACGGATCTGAAATGCATCCCAGAATGCAATAAAAACCCACATCATTTTTTATCTGTGCTAAGAAGTCCATATTTATGATGGCGGAATTGACATGCATGTCATCATCTTTCACAGAACAAAAGCAGAGAAGCCTAAATGCGTTCCTGTAAAGTGTCAGAAGTGGGATGTGTGGAGGATTCATTTCACACAGATCATTTCAAGGCCAACTATTTAAGTAGGACCACCAATAGGAATGAGCGCCGAAATCCAGTTCTCTCTTGAAACATGTAGAGTTCCTGTGAGAGTGATTGAAGACTGATTTCTTTAAATTCATAAAAATCTCATGTCAGTATTTAGACCTTGTATTCATTTAAGCCAAGAAAAAAAAGTTGTACTACATAATTTTTTTTTTTTTGGGGGGGGGGGGGGGGGGGGTGATATTCCATGTACATTCATTCATTCATTTTCTTTTCATCTTAGTCCCTTTATTAATCTGAGGTCGCCACAGAGGAATGAACCACCAACTTATCCAGCAAATGTTTTACGCAGCGGATCCTTCTAGCTGCAACCCATCACTGGGAAACATCCATACACTCTCATTTACACACACTACGGACAATAGCCTACCCAATTCACTGTGGGAAAACCCATGCCGACACGGGGAGAACATACAAACTCCACACAGAAGTGACAACTGACCCAGCCGGGACTTGAACCAGCGACTTTCTTGCTGTGAGGCGACATCGCTACCCATTGCGCCACCGTGCCCCCCTATTCCATGTACAATATTTGAAAATTGAGCATAAACTCAATGAACAGCATTTTTGAAGGAAAGAATAAAAATAATAATAATAATACAACAAAGAATTGTATTATTATTATTATTATATGAATCAATAACAACAAATAAATAAACAATAATAAATCATTATTTACATTAAAGAACCAAATAAATATAATTGAAGGTCACAGTGGCCACATGCACACTATAAAGAATGAAGAGTGAATCATATAAGAAAGAATGTGATATGATTGATCACGGCTGGTCTCTCATCCGCAATCATCGATAAACCAGATAAATCCACATCTACAATAAATAGCCCATTTCACTCGATTTGTTTTCGAAGAATCCCTTTGTCCACCTCATGTCCCCCTTTTCTCCTTTACCAGGTGGAGCTCTCGAGAACTACCTGATCTCGTACCCTCTTACATGCTAAATGACCAGGCGGGAACCATGGCTCAATCATCTCCGAGCTCAGGGTTCTCTCCCGGGACAGCATGCCAAATCTGCTATTAGTATCAAGCAATATCTAAGTGTGAACTCTTGAATGATATCTACAGTGACGTTATATCAACAAATAAATGATTATTTTTTGCACAACACTAAAATAAATACCACTAGAATGTTACATGTCTATGATTTGTAATGAACACTCCATATATTTCTCTATATAGACACTTGTCTGGCGTGGTCAGTTTGCTAATAGCTCGCCTTGTACAGTGTTGTACTTGTTCTGCAGAGCACTCAGGGTTGAGTTCAGTGAAGCATGCTTCCCCAAAGCAGAGAAAAGCATTGTAAAATCAAGGTAAATCCATGTGGTCGCAATGCACTTTACTCTTACGTTTGCTTTTGAAAACATTATAGCTTAGGTTAGCGTCAATGGTTTGCTGGTTTAGCTGATCTGTATGACAAGCTCCGGCTTCTAGTGGATGTAAAGGATGTGTATCTGAAATGTAAAGTGAAGACAGCGCCCTCTAGGGGATTTGTTATCTGAAATGTGCAATGAAACTTACCCAGAGCAGCGTATTTTCAGCCTGATCTCACGAGAAAACGTAAGTATTTTACGTTTTGACAGTTTAGTGGCTAATTCGTACGAGTTCAGTCGTACGAAATGGTACGATTTTAAAAAGGAGGCGTGGCACCTAACCCCGCCCCTAAACCCAACCATCATTGGAGGATGAGCAAATCGTACTAAATCGTACGAATTCGTATGAATTAGCCACTTAAAAAAAAAGTTACGAATTGCCGTGAGATTGTGTTGGTATTTTATGTTTGGCAAAAATGTAGGCGACATTTTTTTTCCAATGAGCCCCTGTGCAAATGCTTGACAACAAAACAAAAAGATGATGAAAAAAATGAGTCATCTGATTTACTAAATTATTTTAAGATAGGTGGTTGCAAACAATTAATATGGGCTGAATTTAAACAAACAAATTAAGTTGAACATGACTACATTTAATTTCTTTGTTTAAATTCAGCCCATATAAATTACATGCAACCACCTCAAAATAATTTAGCAAATCCAATCAGTCATTTTTTCAGTGTGTGTAGTGTTTCTGCATCACAGTACTGACTACTGGACTAGCATGACAAATACAAGTGTTTTAGTTCTTGTAAATCATATAAACATACAGCAGAGCAGTATAACGTAGCTGTTTTCAGTCTCCAACACAGCCTGTATTTCCCCCTCTCTGTCTCTGAGTTATAGTACGGGTTCATCCATCATTAGTTTTCTCATTTTCGAGGAGGGAAGTGAACCCACAGTCATTTTACTGAGGCACTAATAAGAAGCAATGGTCTCCTTTATTACTCCCATGTTTAGTGGGCCAACTTTACAGCATACTGGCCCATCTTCTCTGATCCTCCGTCAGACTGACTGAGTTCTTCATTCTCTCCCTTTATCTGCATGATGGACTGCAGTTTCTCAGCTCCACAACACCTGTGGAAAGCCATACTTGGATATTAATAGACCATAAAGGGTTACTGTAGCTTTAGTGAACAGCGCTTAGAAAATTGGGCAATGTCTTTAAATGGTTAATCTATAACTGTGATAATTATATATAATTATAGACAGTCAAGCCTGAAATAATTCATACTCCTGGCAGATTCTGATTCTTAATGCTACATGTATTCAGCCAGCAAGTGTTTTTTGAACAGAAGTGACGCAGGTTTCTCCTAAAAGATAATGGGAAAAATATTGATTTTCAGCTTTTATTTACATTTCATTTCAATTTCCTTCAACATTTGCCTTTATTCATCAGGGGTCGCCACAACAGAATGAACCGCCAACTATTCCGGCATATGTTTTATGCAGGGTGAAACACCCATATACACTCACATTCACACAGTCATACACTACGGCTAATTTAGTTCATCAATTCCCCTAGTGTGCATGTGTTTGGACTGTGGGGGAAACCGGAGAGCCAACACGGGGAGAACATGCAAACTCCACACAGAAATGCCAAGATTAAAGACACAGATGAGAGGTTTGCTCTGACTGTAGGCTATATGTTGCATGCTGTTTTTGAACCCAGATAAGGACTAAATGTCTGCTGTGTGTAGTTTATCTGTAATTGGTAACATATTGGGACTGTAAGGGTCTGTATGTATTCATATATGTTCATTTATTTATTTATTTTATATAGTTGCTGATGTTACAGTAGGCTATTTCACTGTTCTGCAGTTATAATCAAATCATGTTATAGAAAGGTTAGTAATGAACATTTATACACAAGTATTATTGTGTAAAGCATCTGCTTTGTGAGAAGTGCTTCTCAGATGATATGTGAACGACCCGTACAGCTTTACTTTGACATTTCCTCAAGCAAGAATGACGTTGACTGAAACTTTCAGTCGTACACCATGCCCACCAAAAGGGTACCATTGTTACCCTTTTGGTAGTGGAGACGCAAGCCTAATAAAGGTGACCCATACTGTACCATACCAATGGGTGTCAAGTAGTGATATGGTATGGTTTGATATTTTGGTACTTTTAATAATGGAAATGGAAATAAATGCTTACTGTACTTTACTGTGCAGTGCCCAACTGTACCACGCAGTGAAAACAGGCCATTTGTGAAGCAGGTTTGAGCTTCAAAGTTAACAATAAACATTTACTTCTATAATTCTGGCATATATGAGGACACACTGTGACATACTAGCGACATCAGCTTGAAATGGAAGACTAGTTCCAATGGAGGAACATTGTACTGTTCCCTATTTTGATACCTTTGATAATAGAAACAGAAATAAATGTGTACTGTACTATACTGAACCGTACTGCTCAATGAAAATGACCCATAACCAGGGCTTAATTTGTGCCGGAACAAGCTGGATCCAGATCCGGCACCTCTGAAATCTGATCCGGCACCACATTTTAACGATCCCCCCTCCTCACACGCATCTACACCCGCCCTCCCCGCTCTTCACTTTCCTCCACGGCTCCCCAACCCTCCTCACTTTCATCCATAAACCACCATCCACCACTCCCCCACCCCCGTTCTTCACTTTTGCAGGCTGTCCGTGGGGTCTTAAAAAGTATTAAAAGTTGATCATTCAATTATTAGAATATGAAGGCCCTTAAAAGATATTAAAAACTCTTTATCGTGTTTTTACAAGGTCTTAAATTTTGTTCAAGCGTTGTCCAATGTGCTTGACCCAAAAAAAGCATTAAGGGCGGTGCACGTCCGGCTCAGCTCCTCCATCCGGGTAATGTGATATAATTTGTGACAAACGCGGTTAAGGTGATGTGACGCTCTCCACATGTAGTGAAACCAAAGACGAGCGACTGAAGCCTGTCGCTGAAAACAACGGTCTTTCAAGCTTTGTTTCTTCCGAGTTCTGTTGCATGGTTGTGCTCCATTGATTTATTTAACTACTACTGTTTATTAGCAACGGTTTATTAAGTTAAAGGTTTGATACTGATTAGAACTTGAAGTTAAAATATTCTGAGAAAGTCTTTGAAAAGTCTTTAAAAGGTATTGAAATTATCTTTAGGATTCCTGCATATACCCTGTCTTATCCACAACACCGCCACCACCCCCTACCACTCTTTACTTTAGTCCACGACACCTCTCCCTCCTCTGGTAACATGCTTGATACGTTACCCCAATCTGTTCCGGAACCTCGCGGTTTACAATTTAAGCACTGCCCAAACCACAACTCAACTAGGCACCTGTCCATTTGGACACGAATTGTTTAATTGGCGATATTGAGACATATTTGTTTCCAGAAGCAAACTCAAGGCTACTATTGAGGCGTTTGAGTTCATTCAGAAAGAGTGCTTTGTAAGTTTGCTCAAACAGCATCAGTGTGCATTGAAGGATCTCTCTAAATCTACATGCTACAGCCGTCTGTTTCTCTGACACACACACTCTCTCTCTCTCTCTCTGTGGTCTGTCTTTCAGATGCTGTAGTGCACCGCTATAAATAAGGTCAGACACTGCTAGTCATCAAGGGATGAAGTGGATGAAGAGCAGGATGCAGAGGGAGTTGAACAGGAGCAATGTGACTGCTCCATTATTGATCTCCTTTGTGTCGTGTTGCCCAGAAAGACATACAGGCGAGAGGAGAGGCCACGAGGACACATGACAGAGCTGCTGTGTCATCGTGTGCCATTTGAAGAGTCTTTTACACACATCCATGTGCACACAAGACAAAAATCTGCAGGGGAACGAGAACAAGGGCAGTGAAAAGCCAGCTGAATGTTGCTGAGGGCAGCCTGCTGTTGGGAGTGGATTTGGGCGCTCTGTGAAAGTCTGTTCAAGAAGGGATCAAATCAACTCACACTTACAGGTAAGAAGCGGGAAAGCTTTTAGAGAGAAAGATGAGTTGTGCAGGATTTTCTGCTGGTTTGGCTGATAATGTTAAGGGAAACTAGTATTATTGCATTGCGTCTAACAAAACCACCCATGGGAAACACTCTTTTCCTCTCCGTATGCACCAGACACTGTCTTATCAACATTCCATACGTCTTGAAACATTGTGCAATACTTAGTGTGCTCTACACAGGTGAGTGGGCCTGACAAACCACCTGTAGGACACACTTTTTCCTTTGTATATGCACCATGGCCTTTGAAATAAACACTCTATGTCTCTCTGAAAATATAGTGAAGTTCTGAGTGTGCTCCATGCAGGTGAGTGGGTTTGATAAACCACCTGCATGACACACTCTTTTCCTCTCCATATGCACCAGACACCTTATAAGCCGCTCAGACCTCTTGAAACATTGTGCAATTCTTGGTGTGCCATACGCCGGTGAGTGGGTTTGATAAACCACCTGCAGGTGACACTCTTTCTCTCTTCACATGCACCAGACAGCTTTTTATAAGCAGCTCAGACCTCTTGAAACATTGTGCAATTCTTAGTGTTCTCCATATCTTATCCTCTCCATATGCACTCGACCAGTGTTTCTCAACCACGTTCCTGAAGGACCACCAACACTGCATGTTCTGGATGTCTCGTTTGTCTGGCACACCCATTACAGGTCTTTCAGTCTCTGCTAATGAGCTGATGATCTGAATCAGGTGTGTTTGGTTAAGGAGACATGGACAATGTGCAGAGCTGGTGCACCTCCAGGAGCATGGTTGAGAAACACTGTACTAGACGCTTAATTTTTCTGGGAAAAATTGCGCAATTCTGAGTGTGCTCCATGCAGCGGACTGGGTTTGATAAACGCCTCTGTGACACACTCTCTTCCTCCCCATGTGCACCAGACACCTTTATGGAAAAGTTTTGCAATACTGAGTGCACTTAAACCACCTGCAGGACACATTATTTTCCTCTTCGTATGTGCCAGATGCTTTCTTATCAGCACTCCATACCTCTTGAAACATTATGCAATTCGTGGTGTGCTCTACATAGGGCAGTGGATTTGATGAACCACCTGTTGGACAGGATCGTTCCCTCTTTATATACAGTAGACACTTTCTTACCAACACTAATGTTGTGTAATTTCTAGTGTGCTTCACACAGGTTAGTAGACTTGACAAACCATCCTTGACACTGTCCATATGCACCTGACACTGTCCATAAGCAGCTCATACGTCCTGAAACATTGTGCGATTCTTAGCGTGCTCTACACAGGTGAGTGGGTTTGATAAACCACCTGTAGATGACACACTCTTTTTCTTTCTGTATGCACCAGACGTAACCAGTAACGCTTAAACACCAGGGACTTATCTAACAAGTGTGACTAGCATTGCACAGCGTCATTAATAAAGGGGCATGGTCAGAGATAACAATAGCACAATATTCACAATAACTAATCAGAGGGAAAAGATTGTTATTTAGAGGGAAAAAAGTCTATACAGGAATATTCCACCCTGTTTCTCTATAAACTCTGGCCATCTGCACAGCTGTCAGTCAAACCTTCCTATACAGCACACTCACCCCAGTCCACATGCTAATTACCGCAGTCTCTAACAATGCATCACCTCATTAGGAAAATCTGACATTATCCTTCCCTAGTAACTATAGTGGTATTTGAAGAGCTTAGTAACCACAGGTAAGTTATGGATGGTTCTGTATTATCATGGTTTGATTAATGTAGCCATGGTTTCTATGTGCACATTGCTTTTCATGTTAAATTAAATAATACCCATTGCTATTTTTATTAATGTGCTGTACTGTATATTCATCCCTTCATCCAATTAATGTGTCCTCATAATGCTGGATGGAAATGACCTCTAGAGCATCTCTGATTGGTGTTTACTGGTGTGTGGAAGGGGCAGCCTGTCATGTTGAGATTCACCAATAGCAAACCACAACCATCCAATTAATGCACTATTGAAGAAACTAAGCCCCGCCCGTTATTTGCTATTGAAGCTTGTTTACACGCAACTTCCATTGCATGCAGACTATAAGTGTTGTGCTGGTGTAAAAGCACAAAAATACACACACAATGAGTGGATAGGTTAGTTGTGATGTGGTGGTCTTTATGATGTTGTACGGTGTGGTAGACAAATTCTTGTTAAATTATTTTTTAAAAATATTACAGATTTTAAAGATGTATTAAAAAGTGTTATATTACATTATATTACAAAATAAATTACAAAACTTAATAATAAAACCATGCATCTGACATGTAATGCTACATTTTTATATTTCTGTTTTAATAATTCATGTTTTGTATTTTGAAAAAATCAATTGTTTCAAAACTACACTTCTAAACTTTGGGTTTGGTAAAAAAAATGTTTTAAAACATTTTAGTCAAAGTACTTACCAAGTCATTATTAACTAATTATTTATCTATTTATTTGTTTGTTTGTTTGTTTGTTATTTTTATTTTATTTTATTTATTTACTTTTATGTTTATTTATTTGTTTAATTATTTTATTTTATAAATTTATTTTTAGTTATTTATTTAATGAATTTTAAATTTTATTTTTATCTTTATTTTTATTTTATTTATTTACTTTTATTTTTATTTATTTATTATTTTGTTTTATACATTTATATTTATTTATTTAATTAACCTATTTATTTTTATTTATTTATTTTTAATTTTTAATTTTATTTATGTATTTATTTATTTTTATTTTATTTATTTATATTTATTTAATTATTTTTTTACTTATTTAGTTTTATTTATTTATTATTTTGTTTTATTTATTTTTATTTAATTTTAATTTTATTTAATTTTAATTATTGAAAAAAAATTATTTATTATTTTGTTTTATATATTTATTTTTGTTTGTTTATTTATTATTAATTATTTTATTTTTATTTATTTAATTAGTTATTTTTATTTAATTAATTAATTTTTATTTATTAGTATTTATGTATATTTATTTTTATTTATTTATTTATTATTTGGTTTATTTTATTTTATTTATGTATGTTTATTTAATTTTAATTATTTACATATTCATTTTATTTATTTTATTTTTTGTGGAGTGAAATCTATAATATGGAAAGTTATTGTTATTTTAAATAATTTCTATTTAGTGTCATTTATTTATTTTTTCCCCTTTGATGCTTCAGAAATATTCTTCATATTTTTATGGAACACAAAGCACAATGACAATAGTAATTTATTATTTTCAAATGTTCTAGACAACGCTTTGTCCTGATATTACACTTACACACAAAAAAGAAATCAGTCTTAATATATGCATTATATTTTCTGAAATACGCAGCAGCAGGCTCATCATCAGATATGAGGTTCCTCAGTATAAAAAAGTAAAATAACTGAGCAACTCAGTGATGCACATGGTGTGTGAAACTGGTCTATTGAAGACACTCACTGTACAGTAGCATCAGATCGCAGCCTGTTGTTTGAAGAGACTGAGAGGAATAAATAAATGTGGTATCATTGAACAGCGAGGGTCTGCCATGGTCTATAATTAATTGTGTGGCCGTCAGTCAGTGTTGGTGAAGATGGCAGAGCTGATTGGACTGATGACATTTTGGCTATATATTACGCCGTTTGCTGTCTCTCTGATAAGACCCATCAATATGGCTAACGGACAGCGCCGCAGCAGGCGATTTGTTTTGCTGTTCATTTCATTAAAGCGGGTTGTGTATGTTGGTTTCATTTTTTAGACCTTTCATGACATTTTCTTTGACATTAGTAATAAATCAGGAAGGCACAAGGCTCTGAACTAGCACTATTGATCAGGAGTTCACAGCGTTTACATGAAACTCATGTACGTCTGATTCCAAGAAAACATCCTGACGTGAGTCAACAGTGAGCGCTTTCCATGATTAAAGTGTTGGTGTATGACACAACCGGATGCTCTTAATGGTGAAAAATTATACCCTTAAAGAGATAGTTCATCCATAAATAAAAATACTCACCATTTACTCTCCCTCAAGTGCTTCCAAAAACTCACAGAATAAGATATTTAGTAGAATGTTGTAAAATGATAGCCACTGGAAATACCGCAAATACAATGGAAGTCAATGGCCAGTTTCCAGCATTCTTCAAAGTATCTTCTTTTGTGTTCAACAGAAGAAAGAAACTCAAACAGGTTTTGAGTAAGTGAAGGGTGAGTAAATGATGATTATCATCACTTCTTAATTTAAAGATAGTGATACTGTATGCTCCTATATATGCATTGCTTCCCACACACAGACTTTACTTGCGCGTAGACTTAGCCATAGACTTTACTTTACTTTCCTTGGGCGGCTGTTAATATCCCTGGGCGCCCAAAGAAAATAAAGTGAGTATATTTGGTGACATTTATTTTTTATTATTATCATCCAATACTGTTTATGTATCCGCCTAATATCTTAACATCCGCGCTCGATTAACTAGTGGAAAATCTCCTCTCACCTTACACGTTTCCTACTTCTCATTGTGTGCGCACGCTAGAACTGTCAACACACAGACAATCTCACATGCTCTGACACGTGACCCACAGAGACGCTTTTGGGAATTAAAAATGTGTTCGTCCAGGCTTTCTAAATCTTAAGCTTTCGTTTTCGCCGTCGTCGTTTTTATTTCAAGACTGATCTACTTTCGCTTGGTTTAGCAGCTGACAGCGCATACACAGCCGAAAGACCGAGAGAATTATTATATAATGAACTATTTAATCTGAATGACTGCTAAATATTTGTACACTGTTAGAAATGGTTAATTAACTCATTTGCCTTATTGAAATAATCTACATTTATTCCTGTAATTATTAGGTTTCCTTTATGTCTTTTAGTTCTCATTTGCTGTATATATATTTTAATTTGATGATGTTGATATATTACATATTTTATACATATCTAACATGCTTTGGCAATACTGTACAAAATGTCAGCAGCAGATTTAACCTGTCAGTGGGTGCACATGGCTCCTGATTGGAATAAATGTATAGTAATAGTGGATTTCTTTTTATTTCAAGCTTCAGCCCATTGAAAAGAAAGAGTGTATAATAAAATAAAAAAAATTTGTCGCATGTAGGTAACCTTGTGCCGTGGGTAAAAGGTGTGTTTCAATCCGGCTACCACCGCAAGTACATTTCAAACCTGTGGGAAGCACTGATATGCCTGTACATGTTGCTTATTACACACACAGAGATGTGCAGCAGCACACAAACATCTTTACATATGAAAATGAAGGGAGATTAAAGGGAAGATTAAAATGTTAAACAGTATTTTTTTGTACATAAATATGAAAAACCGAGACCTCCCACAATGCTTTCTGCACACTGTCACATCGCACATGAGCAGATCAGTTTCCAGCATTCAGGTTTCTGCTTACATGGTCTGACGTGTAAATAGCTTTATATGAAGTGTCCTTAAAGGAAAAGTTCATCCACTCTAAGTGAAGTGTATTTATAAATTAATTTCGAGAGGATCACATGCTTATGATTGCTAGTAGCTGGATCCGCATTATCCAATTCTCAATGCACCAATCAGACGACTCCTAAGCTACTACAAATACCCTGGGTTACGTATTACCGCTATCTTCGTTATGAAGAATCCCCCCTTCCACCCCTACTCCTACTCCTCCTTCCTAGATGAGTGATACGGTGGCCCAGTGCTTAGCACTGTTGCCTCACAGCAAGAACGTCTCTTGTTCCAGACTTTACCAAACCAGCAGACGTTTCTCTGCGGAGTTTAGACTTTCTCCCCATGCTCACGTGGGTTTCCCCCGGGTTCCCCGGTTTCCTCCCACCGTCTAAAAACATGCAACTGAAGTTAATTGACTAATCCAAATCAGCACCATAGACATGCTTCTAGTTCACGAGTTCACACTTGCAATAGTTTCAGAATAAAGCGTATTTGGCGTGCTGTCCGAGGAGAGAGCTCTGAGCTCGGGGAGACACCCCAACTCGAGTTATTCCCCTTTTCAGGAAACAGAGAGGAATTGGGATTCGAGCGAAGTATCTAGCCCAGCCCCAGAACGCTCCCCCCGGGACTGTAATGCGTAAGAGGTGAGGTGTTTGGGTGGTGGAGGGATGCTAAAGTCGTGAGATGCTGCAGGTAAGACAGGGGTTTGGTCAAGAACTGATTGTGGATAATAGATTAATTGTCAATGACGTATTTGATACTGAAACTTCTGCACATGCTCCTCCCCAAATTTGTTTACAAAACATCACTAAATAGTTATATCTTAAGAGCAATCGCAATCTGTTCATTAGCTTCTACAGCAGGGGAG
Organism: Danio aesculapii; assembly: GCF_903798145.1. Taxonomy (NCBI): domain Eukaryota; kingdom Metazoa; phylum Chordata; class Actinopteri; order Cypriniformes; family Danionidae; genus Danio; species Danio aesculapii. The sequence goes on from NC_079458.1 coordinate 41,258,646, forward strand.
TTCTCCAGATCTACCTGAGCTCAAACTCCCCTCTCGCCTTGCAACAGGAGGGAGCCCCGGGCTCGAGGATCTTATGAGTTCAGGGCTCTCTCCCGGGACAGCATGCCATGGTAGCTTATAATTAATCATCAGCTAAGGGTGAACTCTTGAATGTATAAAAGAACAACATGTGACTAAGTAATTTCTTAGTTTCTGGACTTTATAGAAGCAACAGAAAGATAAATGTTGATGGCTCCGCTAATTCTGCCGATGTTAAAGGCCTGAAAGCCGAAGACAACATGAAGGATCGCTGCATTCTCCTATTTGTGAACTCCTTGTTATGTTCCCGCTTTACTCTGTGCTCTTTCTTTCCCTCATCTCAGCTCTTGTTATCAAATCATCCTGGTTTCGCTCCACTCTTCAAAGCCACAGCATGGGGCCGATCATCTAAACGTCTCCAGTGAAATGCGCAGCCGTTTTTTTCCCAGCGCGGTCTGAATTCAATCAACTAGATTTAGGAATTGTCCTCGGCCCCAAACGATGGCATGCATCAAAACGTGCCTTGGGTTACACTTTCCAGCTGTTCCAGGAGTGTGTGAATGTGTGATACAAGAGAGATTTAGTGACTGCGATTGTTAGCTTTCATCATGGAGCACAGGGCGGGGAAGCCAGGAGCTGCGCTGGAGAAAACAATTGTGCAGAAAGGGGGTCGGGTGACCAAACTGGTTATGATTATCCCCACAAACTGATCAGCGGTCCCATGTAGTGCTTTGAAACGTGCATTTTTATTCAATGTTTGATACTATCTCAACCGAAACATGAAGAGAGGGTGGGACAAAGAGTAACCCCTCCCCTTTTTAAAAACAGCGAATAGCATTTTATCAAAGTGTGGTTGAGCTCAAGCGCTTCAAATGAGATGCGTCTTGAAGAGGGCAGGGCATATCAGACACTAGAAAGCATTTGATTGGTCAGAAGATTTGATGAAAAACTCAAGGTATGAGGTGACGTGAAAAAAAAACGTTGATCCATTTAGGCCGGAGTGACAAACTACAAGCGAAATATTTGTTTCAAATGTTTGTATTTTTATACATAGTTGCGTATTGTGTGTGTGTATGTGTGTGTGTGTGTGTGTGTGTGTATATATATATATATATATATATATATATATATATACACACACACAATACCTATAATTACACATCATTACTGTACATAAAATACAAAAATATATTGGCATGTATGTTTATGTATTGTTAGTATTATCCATAAATTTGTGTTGAACGTGGTATAAATATGCTTTACCAATAAAAAATAGACAATATAGTCATGCAAATATTTATATACACTCAAATATACACATTATGCACAAAGATATTATTAATATTATTATTGTTGTAGGCATTATTAGCATTCTTATGCATCTTTTGTCTTGTTGGATTAGTGTGGAACATCTTATAAATAATAAATAAAATATTATATAAAAAGGTGATCCTCCTGTTGTGATTCTGTTCTATTACTTATATTTCTGTTAATTTATTTTTATTTATTTATTATTATTATTATTATTAATATTATTAATATTATATTTGTAATATTGCATTAATGTCTGAAAAGTCTCATAAATATTACATAAAATATATAAAAAATAGAATCCTCTTGTTTCTGTTATGTTATTCTGTTTGATTTCTTATATTTTTATTAGTTAATTAATAATAGTAATAATAATAATAACAACAATAACAATAATAATAATTATTATTATTATTATTATTATATAAATACAATATAAGACATTTTGGATTATGTTTTTATATAAAATGTATTTAATAATAATAATATTAATAACAATAATAATAAGTAAACAAATAAACAAACAAATAAATTTATAAATAGTATTTTTTCTTGTTACATTAGTGTCTAAAATAATCTTATATTAAAATATTAATAAAAAAGAGGATTTACTTGTTTCTGTTCTGTTATCAAATTTCTTATTTTTTATTATTATTATTATTATTATTTATTTATTTTTTTATTATTATTATTATTTTTCCTTGTTGCATTAAGGTCTAGAAAATCATATAAATGTTAAATTAAATGGGGTGTTATGGAGAAGCAGTGTTTAGCACTGTGGCCTCACAGCAAGTAGATTGCTGGTTCGAACCTCGGGATTGCTGGGCCAGTTGCATTGTGCATTGGCGTTTCTGTGTGGAGTTTGATTGTTCTCCCCGTGTTGGTGTGGGTTTCCTCCGGGTGCTCCAGTTTCCCCCACAGTCCAAACACATGCGCTATAGGGGAATTGGTTAAGCTAAATTGTCCGTAGTGTATGTGTGTGAATGTGAGTGTATAGGTGTTTCCCAGTGATGCGTGGCAGATGGAAGGGCTGCATAAAACCTATGCTGGATAAGTTGGCGGTTCCTTCCGCTGTGGTGATCCCGGATTAATAAAGAGACTAAGTCGAAAAGAAAATGAATGAATGTTAAATAATAAAATAAAATATTTATTTAATGTTCCTTCTCTCTTCACATCTCATTTAGAAGATCAATGAAGAAACCCCAACCTCGGCCGTCTGCATTTAATTTCAGCTTCATTTTCTTCTTTCTTCTCTGCTCTTCTAAACACTTACAGTACAGTATCTTCACGGCGGAGATAAAGAGAGAAGACATACGCAGCAAGATAAATGTCACAACACTTGCCGTTTTCCTCTGTGTGCGCAGATAAGGGTCCGGCGCAGATGAAAGCCCGAGCTGAAATAAAACAGAGACGCGCATTTGTTCAGTTCAGATAGCATCGGCAGGGAAACACACAGAGGACGGAGCTGTTTTAAGATCAATGTGACAACTCCAGCCGAGATCCTCACACATCTATTCAAAGACGTGAGATATGTGACGCCTCCTATTTATCAGCACTCATTGTCAAAATACACTCTTCAAAATCAGCGCCAATGCATTCACTTTTCAAGAACGAAGGAACAAACTATTAAACAAACCGTCCTCTTGTGTGATCTACATTGAGGTCAAAATGATGTCAATTTGTTTGTTGTCATTTCCTAAATGATGTTGAACAGATTCAGGAATTTTTCACAGTATTTCTGATAATATTTTTTCTTCTGTAGAAAGTCTTATTTGTTTTATTACCGGCCACTTCATTAGGTACACCTATCCAATTTCTAATCAGCCAATCACATGGCAGCAAGACATGGTCAAGACGATCTGCTGCAGTTCAAATCGAGCATCAGAATGGGGAAGAAAGGGGATTTAAGGGACTTTGAATGTGGCATGGTTGTTGGTGCCAAACGGGCTGGTCTGAGTATTTCAGAAACTGCTGATCTACTGTGATTTTCACACACAACCATCTCTAGTGTTTACAGAGAATGGTCCGACAAAGAGAAAATATCCAGTGAGCGGCAGTTCTGTGCGCGCAAATGCCTTGTTGATGCCAGAGGTCAGAGGAAAATGGCCAGACTGGTTCCAGCTGATTGAAAGGCAACAGTAACTCAAATAGGCACTCATTACAACTGGCCAATCTGTGCTTTTGAAAACACTGTCGGTTGGGTTTAGGGAAGGAGGAGGGTGGGTCAGTCGATCGGTCAGTCAGTCAACAGCGGCCTCTGATGGATTCGTGCAAGAACAGCAGGCGTGAATGGCACTCGCGAGAGACATTGAGATCTGAAAAAGCGTACACAGCGGCCTCTGGTGGATTCACGAAAAGAAAAACTGCAAATAAACGTAGCTCCTGGGACATATTTGGCGCTCTCAAGAAATATATATAGGGCTACGTAATCAGAATGAGCCTGGGTTGGTGGGTTCAGCTGATTTTAAATAAGTAAAACAGCAAACGTAATTTTTTGAGTGCAGAAATGTTTGGCCAGAAACTCACTTTAAAAAGTGCTGGAAATGCTGCGAGTTTCCTTGAGGTGCAGAAACAATCTCTGGTGATTTATTGCTCTTTTAATGTAGACTTTCAGCACCAATGCTCTGCAGTTTGAAAGAGAAAACACACAGACAGACACACACAGGCCTCAAAACACTTTCATTTCTCTAAAATCCCCATCTGGGATGTTTTCAGAAAGTTGCATTATGACTGCATAATAAACTAGAGGATTCCCTGATGGAAAAAAAAACAGTTAAAAGAAATAGTTGGAAGAAATAGTATGCATCGTCTCAAAAAAAAAAAAGGGGGGGGGGGGGGTTTCAGTGGTTAGCACTATGGCCTAACAGCAAGAAGGTCGCCGGTTCGAGTCCCGGCTGAGTCAGTTGGCATTTCTGTGTGGAGTTTACATGTTCTCCCTGTGTTGGTGTGGGTTTCCTCCAGGTGCTCCGGTTTCCCCCACAGTCCAAACACATGCGCTATAGGGGAATTGATGAACTAAATTGACCGTAGTATATGAGTGTGTGTGAATGTGTATGGGTGTTTCCCAGTACTGGGTTGCAGCTGGAAGTGGACTGAGCCAAAGGAATATAAATGAACATTTTTTTATTTTGGATCATGTTTAATTGTTTGGCAGCAATAATTGGAATATGTAATTTGCTGCTGTTTATTGCAAAAAAGTAATAATATCTACACCACATGACTCTAAATGCATTTTCTCTGATGAAAAACAGAACATTCTATCTTTATTTGCTCATTTTAAGGGGGTAAAATGAGTAATAGCATAGTAAAAAAATCAGTAATATTCAAAACTTTTAAATTCTTCTTAATGAGAAGCCAATCAGAAACAAAGGGCCCTATCATACACCCTGTAATATTCTAAACTTATCATACACCCGGCGCAATAAGGCACAAGACGTGTTTGGTGCGATTTGTTGCTATTTTCAGGTCAACGCGACCCTAATTTTCACGTTTTGCACCACACTGTTTAAACAGCAAATCCATTTTGTGGACTCAGTTGTGGACTCATGTGTGTGCAGGTCTATAAAGGAGGTGTGTTAAGGTGCATTGTTGGCAGGTTGCTATTCTGAGGAACTGAAATAGACCACGCCATTGACCAACTAGAACGCTTACACGCTGCTGAATACACACAGGATGTACAGCAATACACAAATATCTTTACAGATGAAAACAATTAAAGGATTAAAATGATACAGAAATGATTATTTACTTTTTATAAATTATACCTCGGGGGGCTTTTTCGGTTTATTCATCTCAATCTGTATAATGTTATTATTATTAGCAGTATTATTGATTATCTGCATATTTATATTTGTTTTAATTAAAACAAGTTTAGATTTGTCCAGCTGTGGGGGTTTGGAGACGTCTGCATCACCATATGGGCATAAGAACAGGACGTGTGTTTGAATATAACTCAGTGTTTTGACCACACTTCATTATTATTGTTCATTTATTCCTTTACTGAACATTAAAGCTGAATTTAGAAATAGTTTTGACACAAATCTTTGAGCTTAACAAACTAAATTAAATATGTCAGCTAATGGATGTGTTCAGTGGAGTGAGTTTCCACCGTTTCCTTACTCCACCAAAGTAAAGGAGTAAAGTAAAGAGAAAGTAAAGAGGCTGAATGGAGGAGGCTCGTTCTTTATCCTCGCGCTGCAGATGCTCTGTTTAACTCTTTTCTCACTAGTGAAGCGTTCAGGTTTTACACTTACAAAGTCGGTCATGTAAACAGACTCTTAAAGGAAACATGAGACTAGACTCTGATTGGTTTAATGCATGTTATGATCAAAACACACTCCGAACTCTTTAAGAGAATAAGCACAACCCTGTTAGACCATGTGACAGGCTGCAGAGTGTATTATTCCATCCTTAAAATAGCAAAAGTGTATTCAGACACGACCTTAATGCTTCTGCATCATGCGCTTTAGACCTTAAAATACCAATATGGTTTTACTTCTACAATTACGTTATGAATGTTTTATAAAGCAGAGATTATTCACAGTCAAATGAACACAATCTGAACGTTATTTACAGAATCTTACTGTGGTAAAGAGGGTAAAACTGGTCTCAGGTCTGGCCAAGCGAGTCATTCTGCTCTCTTATACTGTTTTTTCAGGCTCTGTGTAGGCCAGCAAAGCTCTGCAGACTGGTTTGAGCTATAGTTTCTGTGAAGAACTGGCAGAATGTTATCTTATCTGCGCTGATTTGTGGTCTTGTTGAACTTCTTAAACACTGGGAGGCTTTAATTAAAAGTGTTTGACTCTTTTGGAGGCTGGAGAAATGAGCGAGAGATAGCAGTTGGTGTTTGGTCAGCCGGTTTGGGGAGTGAAAGTTACTGAAGGACAAACATTCCTTCAGCGCTGATATGAAGAGAGAGAAAACTGCTGAACACTTGTACACTGTCTTTACTTCACAAGAACTGCACTGTCTGCCTACGCAACTATTCTTCTTTTCTTTCCTTTATAGAAATGTTAAAGACGAAGTTAAAGTTAGAAGGTGAAGATAAAGGATTGAACTGATTCTGATGATGTAAGTGATTTATATTTATGTGCATGTTTTATTCTGCATTAGAAGTCTGCAGTTCAGTATTCAATATTTCCTCACATATTTCAATTAGGTCTTGCATTTAGAGCATGTCAATAATTATAAATTATTTCAGATTTATTTAATTTTTTTAAATAAGGACACATTAAGTTGACCAGAAATAACCAAGACATTTATAATGTCACAATAATGTGTTTATTTCAGTCGAAAGCTCATCTTTTGAACTGTCTTTTATTGTCACATTTAGGTTTTATGAATTTTGCAATTACTTTTTTCAAGAGCTACTTACATTACCCTTAAACTAGGAATTTATTAGATTTATATGCATGAATTTTATATTTTATCAAATTATTATTGCTAGTTATTTAAAAAATGGAATATGACAAAAGTCCTGTCGCCTATCCAAGTTTTATGAACAGCAAATAATAAGTTGACTTCTAGTTGATCATTTGGTATCAGAAGTGTCTTATATGAAAGGTAAAGGCCTCTAGATGAGGCTTATTTGAGCACAATAAAATCTGATCATGTCTTGATTATTAATGATTTCATCAGGACAGTAAGGTAATAAAGTCATCTGGAATGGTGAAGAAAGCCTTCTTGCAGGACTCCCAGAGTTCATCACGACTATTTGGGTTCATCTTCAATGAGTCCTCCATCTTACCCGAGACATGCTCAATAATGTTCATGTCTGGTGACTAGGCTGGCCAATCCTGGAGCACTTTGACCTTCTTTGCTTTCAGGAGCTTTGATGTGGAGGCTAAAGTATAAGAGGAGCGCTATCCTGCTGGAGAATTTGCCCTCTCCTGTGGTTTGTAATGTAATGGGCAGCACAAATGTCTTGATACCTCAGGCTGTTGATGTTGATCATCCACTCTGCAGATCTCTCACACGCCCCTATACTGAATGGAACCCCAAACCATGATTTCTCCTTCACCAAACTTGACTCATGTCTGTGAGAATCTTGTGGGTTCCAGTAGGTCTTCGGCAGTATTGGTGATGATTGGGATGCAGATCAACAGATGATTCAGCAGAAAAATCCACCTTCTGACACTTTTGCAAATGATCAACTTGAAGTCAAGTTATTATGTGTTGCTCTTACAACTGAGATCCACCACAAGACTTTTGACAGGTGTGTGTGTGTGTGTGTGTGTGTGTGTGTGTGTGTGTTTGTGTTTGTGTGTATATATATATATATATATATATATATATATATATATATATATATATATATATATATATATATATATATATATATATATATATATATATACATATATATACACATATATATTCTTTTTTTTAGGGAAAGGATCCATTAATACACGAATAAAAAACTGATGATAAAACATTTATCGTTTTACATGAATATTTCCATTTTAATTACATACATAAATCCAACTTACATTTTCACAAAAGTCCAATTTACATCATATCCAGAGTATGCGTTTTATTTGTTCATGCTTATTCAAAAAGATAAAAAAGATTGGTGAGATTTGAGTTAAGTTCTTCATGGAGCTTGATAAATGATCATACCTGTAAAAACAGCACATTACATTCATTCAATCATGGCATCAGACATGACATCACTGGACCACCTCAAACCTGCGTCTGATTGGCTCCTTATCTGCTTCTGTCAGCAGTGTGTGTTTTTCTGGAGCTCTGCTGGGTCTCTGAGTCCAACATCAGCTGAACGTCTCTCAGCACACACAACCAAACACACACTCGAGCTCAGAGTCATTACAGCAGGAGGACAAGTGAGATGGACAGGCCATCACACGCACACACGCACACACACACACACACACACACACACACACACATTATCATTTCAACCGTAAAGTATCTCGCAAGCAAACATACACGCATGCACAATTTTGCAAACAAATACAAACACTTAAGCACACACACATGTACACACAAGCACAACCACAAGTGTGCGCACATGCAAACACACACAGTCACACACAGAACACAAATGTACAAACATGCACACACAATGCCAAACACACACACAACCCCAAACACGTTCACACACAAAATATCTCACATGCACACACAAACACAAGCATGCACAAGCACGCGACCACAAACACATGCACACACAAAGTGCAAATACATACACAATACACACACACACACACACTCACACACACACACACACATTATCATTACAACAGTACAGTATTTCGCAAGCAAACACACACACACACACGCATGCACAATTTTGCACACAAATACAAACACTTAAGCACACACACATGTACACACAAGCACAACCACAAGTGTGCGCTCATGCAAACACACAAAGTCACACACAGAACACAAATGTACAAACATGCACACACAATGCCAAACACACACACAACCTCAAACACGTTCACACACAAAATATCTCACATGCACACACAACACAAACACTCAAGCGTACACACACACATCTCACACACACACTATCCCACATGCACACACAAACACAAGCAAGTACAAGCAAGCGACCACAAACACATGCACACACAAAGCGCAAATACATACACAATACACACACACACACACACACACTCACACACTCTCTCTCTTATGGTGTGTGTGTGTTATTATGAGGAAAAGCAGTTCCACATTCACTGAATATTTGCTCCTGTGTTCCTCCATGGTGTTTTACGGCCCGCTTCAGTGTTTATCTGATAAGTGTGTTCTTCTGGAGATCCCTCAAGTGTTTCTGGACATTCCCAGCGATAGCAGTGTGTCATTTAAATCTACACCGTTCAAAACAAGCTTCAGAGAGTGTGTTATCACAGTGATGCCATTGAGGAGGAATCTGGGGTTGGCTCAGAAAACTCTTCCTACAATAACATGATTTCCCCCTTTGGTTTTATCTGAAGAACAGTATAACACTATAAAATAATGAGCTAACACTGAATTCGTCTTTGTTAGCATTAGTTACTTGTATAATTGTGCTCTTGTACACTAAATAAAACAATTAATTCAATTTACTACAATATTTTTAAAGGTATAAGGGGTTACAAACAATTTATAAGGGCTGAATTTAAACTAACAAATTAGGTTGAACATTACTACATTTAGGGCTGCACGGTGGTGCAGTGGGTAGCACGTTTGCCTCACAGCAAGAAGGTCGCTGGTTTGAGTCCCAGCTGGGTCAGTTGGCATTTCTGTCTGGAGTTTGCATGTTCTCTCCATGTTGGTGTGGGTTTCCCCCAGGTGCTCCGGTTTCCCCCACTGTCCAAACACATGCGCTATAGGGGAATTGTGTAAGCTAAATTGGCCATTGTGTATGTGTGTGAATGAGTGTGTATGGGTTTTTCCCAGTGATGGGTTACAGCTGGAAGGGCATCCGCTGTGTAAACCATGTACTGGATAAGTTGATGGTTCATTCCGCTGTGGCGACCCCTGATTAATAAAAGGACTAAGCCGAAAAGAAAATGAATGAGCTTAAGTAAATCAATAATCCCACATTTTAACTCATTTACCTCTAAACTTTGACCTTGATGTACTTTTTACACACACACACACACACACACACACACACACACACACACACACACACACACACACACACACACATACACACATACATGCTCTTTCTTTGAAACAAAACTCTAGTGGCATAACTAAGGGACAAAGGTAAATTTATGTCAATGAATTTTATTTATTTTAAGTTTGTTTATGGTTATTTGTGCACTTAAATAAATAAATAAATAAATAGTAATAATAAAAAATAATAAGAACTGTATTAATAAATAAATGAATAAAAATAGTAATATCAAATAAATGAATAAATGAAAATAGTAATATTAAATAGATTAGTAAAAATAGTAATAATAAATAATTAAAAATATAAACAAATAAATAATAGTAAAAATAATGTGATTAATAAAAATAGTAAAAATAGTAGTAATAAATAAATAAATAAATAAAATAGTAATTATAAATAAATGAATAAATAAATAAATAATAGTAATAATAAATAGATTAATAAAAAACTAATATTAAATGAATGAATAATTAAATAAAAAATATATAATAATATAATAATAAATAGATTAAAAAAAATGTAAAATTAGTAATAATAAATAAATAAATAACAATAGTAATAATAAATAAGTGAATGAATGAATAAATTAATTAATTTATTAATAAAAATGATAAAAAATAGTAATAACAAATAAATAAAAATAATATAAAAATGAATAATTTAATAAATAAGAAATAGTAATAATAAATGAATTAATGAATGAATTAATAAAAATTATAAAATAGTAATAATAAATAAAAAATAATACAAAGAGTAATAATTTAATAAATAAAACAAATGAATAAATGAATGAATGAATAATTAATTAAATAAAATTATAAAAAATTGTAATAATTAATAAACTAAATAGTAATAATAATAAGTAAATAAATAATAATAGTAATAATAAATAAGTAATAATAAATGAATAAATAAATAAATTAATTAAAATTATAAATAATGATTATAATAAATAAATAAAAATAATACAAAGATGAATAATTTATTAAACAAAACAATTATTTAAAAAATAAATCAATGGATTAATGAATGAATAAATTAAATTTTAAAAATAGTAATAATAAATACATGGTAATAATAAATAAATAAGTAAATAAATAAATGTTAATTTTTTAATACGTATTAAAGGTTATGTTAATCTTTTCATTCAATTGTACTTGATTTGCATCCAAAGTTATTTACCAAATCAACATTTTCTTTTCATTCATATTTGTACATTAAAAAATTGTAATTTAGATTAAAAGATTTTATTTAAATGCACTTAGTTTGTACATAACAGAAATGTTAATTATATAAATGAAAAACCAAGTAATGAATAATAAACAAACAAACAAACAAATAATAATGCAGTTTAAACACTTTTAGATTTTATTCAAATGCACTGTTTTCATTTATTTATTTAATTTAATTTATTTAATATGTTTATTTTGCATTAGTAAATAAAAAGAATATATATTTATACAAGTAAGCAAAAAAGGCTAGAGTTTCTCATCAACAGTGTAACAGTGCAAACATAGACCCGCTTTGATTGGTTTCTCTCTCTTTATTAAGTGTGTGTGTGCGTGTGTGAGTGTGTGTGTGTGCGCGTGCGCGCGTGCGTGTGTGTGTGTGTGTGTGTGTGTGTGTGTGTGTGTGTGTGTGTTTTCTTATTAGATTCTCCTGTGTGTGTGCAGCTCGAGCGACACAATAACATGATCCTGCATTGAGTTTAAATGCCACACTGCTATAATGACTTTCCACAAACACATTTTAAATAACACGTCTCTCATTCAACGCCATAATAAAGTGCAGCAGCTCTTCTTTGAGCCAAATCAAACACATATGAGCTATATTTATTTATTTAGCGCAGTCAATAAGAGGAATCCGCAGAGAAGATGGAGAAATGAATGTAATGTCATTTCACAGAGAGCTTGATCTTTCACTGGCATCATTATTACAACTTGGTTATGTGTGTTGTGGGTTTGTATTTCACTGCATTTCATTGATGCACTCAAATGATTCTTGTAAAAATGAACCTAATTAATGTCAAGGCACTAATTATGTCTAGTTGAAACTTTTAGGGTAAGAACTAGTATTTTGAAAGTTATGGAGGTAGATCCTGGGTCAAAGTTGAGCTGGAGCTTCATTCATGTGCATGGTGAGTTCTCTTAGTTTATTTTTATGTTGCTAGTTTCATTTGTTTAATGTTTGTGTGAAGGATTCTGATTTAAAGTAGATATAAATGTCTTGTTTGTCTGATTTGGGTCTTCTTGGTGATGTTTGATTTGAAACAAACTAAACCCACAACTTCTGCACCTTTTGGACAAACTTCTGGACTGAAGATCATATAAACATGTGTACATGTTGATCATGTTGATTATTTATCTGCACATGAGAGAATGTTTGGTGTGTATTGCTTGTTGTATGTTCATAATCTGCATGCAGATATTCCCCTCAGCATCTGTTGACTTTACATATATGCTCTTTCAGAACTTCTCATGTGTTTAATATATAAAATAAATCTCATTTTTGACAGAAATTCAGGTTTGTTTTCTCAGGCTGTTTAAATGGCGTATGTGGGAGAATTGTGTTATTTTTTAAGTTTAAATCATATCATGTTCAAGATATTGAGAGTAACGTTTGCTTAAAGGGACAGTTCACACATATGTCATCCTGCTGTCTATATATATATATATATATATATATATATATATATATATATATATATATATATATATATATATATATCCAGCCTAAAATAAGACAACCTTTCTGAAAACGTATGTCATTATTTACTTTGGTTTTTGTTTTGTTGTGTACATTTTTTCTTCTCTTTCTTTCTCTCAGGAACCGTTGTCCTCACAAACTCTTTTTATACCTGTTGTTGACTTTTTTTTTTTTTCAAATCTGTTTTACCACATTAATAATTTATAAATGTGTATATAATTATTTATTAAAAAAATGATATATTATTTATATTTTTATATATTTTATATTTGTATATTTTTTGTTTATCATTACATTTCTCTTGAGTTTTTGACTATTTCTTGAGAGAGAAAAATGGCATCACATTTATTTATTTACCGTTTGTGCTATTTGTTTTCAGTGGCACAAATAACTTTACACAGAATTCCAGTTTCCATTTCAATTCCATTCTTTCATTTGTCTGTGGAAAATAAAATTATTTAGTTAAATATTTATTTATTTGTAAGTGGTCATCAAAAATCTTTGATTACAATGTACTTTTTACATATTTATTTATTTGTTTATTGGTTTGTTTGTTTGTTTGCTTATTTTTTGCTCTGGAAAATAACTTTTATTTAAATATAGGTTAAATAATAACCTAATATTTGATTCTCAGTGAATTATCACTATAAATGCTAGCATGACTTCTCCTTTTAGAAGTACACGGAAAAACGATGTCAGCAAAATTGTTGCAAACAATTTAAATGTGTTAATTTAAAACAAACAAATCAATGTAGTAATGTTCAATTTAATTTGTTTCTTTAAATTCAGCCCGAATAAATTGTTTACAACCATTTGTAACGTCCAGTAATTGTCAGGAGTTGATTAGTTTTCCTGAGTTTTCTGCTGCTGGAATCTTTAACATCACACAGATTCACTATTCAGAAATGCACTAGAAAAAAAGGATTCATTGAATTTACTACATTTTTGTTAAGGTAACTGGTCACAAACAATTAATATGGGCTGAATTTAAACCAACACATAAAATGTAGAACTGTTCAACTTAATTTGTTTGTTTAAATTCAGCCCATATTAATTGTTTGCAACCACGCAGTTACCTTAACAAAAATGTAGTAAATCAATTAATCATGTGTGTCAGTGTTCTGGATGGACTCAGTGTTTTCTGTCTGTGCCCTTATCTGAGCTCCTCTGGCTCTAATAAACATGTTCCAGCATGTTCCTCGTCCCACAGACACTAGTTAGTGGTTAATGGAGTGTTATTCAGAGCCCCTCAGGACACTGCTAAGGTTTCCCTGAGTTCCAGACGCCTTCAGGACGCAGATCTGCCATTTTTATGGCAGCAGGCTCATAACCCGGCCTGGGAAAGTGCCAGAAGTAAAAGAGACTCGTAACACATTGACTTCATGCACACTTTAAACTCCTTTGTGTGCTCTTGTAGGAGGAATATTTACTGCGCAGAAGTGGGGGAGAATATGTGAGACTACTGCTTGTAAAATGTTAGCTTCATGAGTTAAAGAAACACTTTCTTAACAAAAGTCTCATTTTACAGTTATCCTTTAGTTTAAGAGTTAAACTTTAGCATCGGTTTCATCCATTCAGTCAATCTACGGGTGTGGCGGGAGTACGTTTAGCTTAGCTTAGCATAGATCATTGAATCAAATTAGACCATTAGAACCAAAGGGTTTCAGTTGTTTTCCTTTGAGTTAAAGAAACACGTCACTTAAAAAGGGCTCATTTTTACAGCTTTTAGCATTTTTTTTTATTTATTCATCCAATCAGGAGCACTTTTAGCTTAGCTTAGCATAGATCATTGAATCAGATTAGACCATTAGCATTAAAAGGTTTCAAACATTTTTATGAGTAAAATTTGTATTATTTTTATGCATTATTTTTTTTTATATATATAAATTGTCTCGTTTTACAGCTCTCCTAGAATTAAAGAGTTCATCCATTCAGTCAATCTCTGGGTTTAGCAAGAGCACTTTTAGCTTAGCTTAGCATAGATCATTGAATCAGATTAGACCATTAGCATCAAAGAATTTCAATCATTTTTCATTATGAGTTATAGTAACACTCCACTTAAAAAAGGCTTAGGCTACGTTCACACTGCCAGGTTTAGTGCCCAAATCAGATGTTTTCTCAGATCTGATGTTTTTGCATGGCTGTTCACACTGCTCTTATAAATGTGGCCAGTATCAGATTTGCAATGTGAACAGATCCTGTTCCTAAACTGACCTGCATGCGCAAAAGTACAGATACAGACAGCACAACATGTCTAATTAACCACACTGTGTGTATACTGTATGAAGTAAGCATGTTGTCAGATCATGCTTATGATTATTACTCTTTTCACAGACAACTGTGGTGTATTTCATCAACTGTAAAGGGTTAATCTGCTACTAATTGTCATCACCCGAGTCACATGAGGGGGAAAACTCTGATTCGGGCCACATTTGCCTTCAGTGTGAATGTAGCCTTATTTTACAGCTCTCCTGGAGTTTAAGAGTTGAGTTTTAGCATTTTTTAATTCATTTATCCAATCAGGAGCACTTTTAGCTTAGCTTAGCATAGATCATTGAATCGGGTTAGACCATTAGCATCAAAAGGTTTCAATTATTATTTATGACTTAAATTTTTAGGCTTTTTATGCATGACGTTTTTTGCTTTTGTAAAAAAAATATAGTCTAATTTTACAGCTCTCCTACAATTAAAGAGTTCATCCATTCAGTCAATCTCTGGGTTTAGCAAGAGCACTTTTAGCTCAGCTTAGCATAGATTATTCAATCAAATTAGACCATTAGCATCTCGCTCAAAAAATGACCAAAGAGTTTCAGTAATTTTGAAATAAAGCTCGACTCTTCTGTAGCTACATCATGTACTAACACTAACACAAAAGGAAAAGTTGTTCATTTTTAGGCTGATATAGCCAGAGGAACTATGCTCTCATTCTGGCGTAATAATCAAGGGAATTTGCTGTGGTGTCATGACTGCAGCAGCGCAATAATACTACACAACAAATGAAAATCGATTAACTTCTATCAATATAACAGAGTCGGTCACTTTTAAAGTTACCTATTGGGGACTATTTTAAGGCACTGCGTTATATAACTGTGCCTGTTTCAGCCATGGTCCAGCAGCAAAGTCAATTTATGCCTATTCACCATATATAATAAGGAATTTTACTGTGGTATTTTACTGATGTTTTAATTTTACTGTTAACATCACTAACAATCAGTTCATTTTTACAGTGCTTGCTCATTATGTCTATTTCTATTACTATATATACACGTTAATCAGTTTTCAGGCTACTCAATGTGAGTTTGATATTCAGTTTGATTATATAAAGCACATTGTGCAATCAAATTTTAGACATAAACACCCATAAAATCTTTCAAAAAATCTGATTTTTTTATTAAACTCTGTCTGAAATCCAATAAGATGTTCTTTGTGGTGATTTTTTTGTCTTTTTAATGTTGTGGTGATGTAGAAGAAGAGCCACTCTGTGTGTGTACTTGTTTTTATATCATAACAAGCACACATGGGGACGTTTGTCATTGTGGGGACCAAAATGAAGGTCCCATAGGTATAAACACTCCTAAATCAGACAGAATGAAGTATTTTGAAAGTGTAAAAATGCAGATTGTTTGCTTTGAGTGTTGGTTTAGGGATAGGACGATAGAGAATGGCTTGATCAGTAGAAGCATCATTATGTCTATGAGAGTTCCCCACTGGGATATAGGAACAAGTCTGTGTGTGTTTGCATCTGTAAATGTGTGTGCATGTATGTTTGTGAACGCTGTGTGTGAGAATAGATGAGGTGGTGAGGTCTCATCACTCCATGCGTTCCTATTTGCTTCAGCAACACAAATGACACCCCGCCGGCAACTTCATGATTACGTCAATTTGTTTGTCTTTGTTTTGATGAGCCCGACACACACACACACACACACACACACACACACACACACACACATATGCACACGTTGGATGCCTGTGGCAGACTCAATCTATCAGTGCTGTGGGGGAATATTGGTGTTTTCTTCTGGAAGGATCTGCTGTTGTTCTTCTTCTTGCTCCTCAAAGCATCTTTATAGTATAGATATTTGAATAATTGATATGTAAGAGTAGCTCAATCACAGATGTCACCTGCCATATCCCACCCTCATGTATGATATTCGGCTTATTAATATCAAATCATTTTTCAACCAACAAATAGAAGTCATGTGCTTCAACAGGACGAGTTTTTTCTTTCAGAATTCAGACTGTTTTCATTTTGAATCAACATTTCCTCACCAGAATTGTGACTTTATTTCCTTCATCTGTGGGTTTATAGCCTCTTCCAGAATTCTGACTTCTCAGGATTCAGAAACATTCATTTATTCATTCATTTTCCTTCAGCTTAGTCTCTATTTCGGAGGTCGCCACAGCGGAATGAACCGCCAACTATTCCACTTATATTGTTTTACACAGAGGATGCCCTTCCAGCTGCAACCCAGTACTGCGAAACACCAATACACTCTCACGTTCTCACACACACACACACACGCACACACACACACACACACACACTCATATACTACGGTCAATTTAGTTCATCAATTCCCCTATAGCACATGTGTTTGGACTGTGGGGGAAACCGGAGCACCCAGAGGAAACATGCAAACTCCACACAGAAATGCCAACTGACTCAGCCGGGACTCGAACCAGCGACCTTCTTTCTGTGAGGTCACCGTGCTAACCACTGAGCCACCGTGCCGCCTCTTAAAAATATACATACTATAGTCTAAGAGGTCTAAGAGATTCCAAGTAGTCATGTGTAGATGAATGTTTTGAGATGGTTTTGTCACATTTCCAAAGCTTGACTTTGTCATTAATCCTCACTGTGTGAACTAAGAGCAGCTTGAACATTATGCAAAACATTGCTAAGCCTTTTTAGAGGAATTACATGAGTGTTAGTAAATGACGGTAATCAGACAGAAGCCACTGTAATAAATCAGAGCGCATCTGCAGAGTTGTGCGTGTGTGTGTGTGTGTCTGTGTGTGTGTGTTGTGCGAGACGGAGTGAGATGAGCTGAGTTTTAGATGTATGCTGTAATCAAGCAGACATTTCTCTCAGCGCGACGCCTCCCAGAGGAGTCAACAGATGCGGCCCATTCAGAGTGGCACATCACATTACACACACACACACACACACACACACACACACACACGTTTACGGCAGTGCAGGATTCATAAGATGCACTTGCTTGATCTATCCATCCATCTATCCATTCATGTATGCATCCGTCCATCTATCTATCCATTCATGTCTCCATCCGTCCATCCATCCATCCATCCATTCATGTCTCCGTCCATCCATCTATCAATCTATCTGTCTATCCATTCATGTATCCATCCATCTATCTATCCATTCATGTCTCCGTCCATCCATCTATCCATCTATCTATCCATTCATGTATCCATCCATCTATCCATTCATGTCTCCATCCATCTATCTATCCATCTATCTATCTATCCATTCATGTATCCATCCATCCATCCATCCATCCATCCATCCATCCATCCATCCATCCATCCATCTATCCATTCATGTCTCCGTCCATCCATCCATCCATCCATCCATCCATCCATCCATCCATCTATCCATTCATGTCTCCATCCATCCATCTATCCATCTATCTATCTATCCATTCATGTATCCATTCATCCATATTTCCATCCATTCATGTATCCATCCATCCATGCTGTCTGAGCTTTCTCTGCCAAACTACACCTTCCTTTCATTTAATTTTATTGAACAGACCTTCATTTGTAAACTAATTAGATTTGTTTTCTTTGCATATATGGATTTCTTTAGTTGTTATTAACATCCGGGGACAATTTCAAGTCGACAGCACCTTTAGAGATGTTTTCTGAGAAAAAACGGTGACATGTTCAATACTTATTTCCCCCACTGTAAATCAACTTCTCCATTTACTTTCTGTTCTGTCTAGCTCTTCTGTATTGTTTTACAAGAAAGACATCTCTCTATGCAATGATGTTAAGCAGAATAAATGATTTAAGCTGAAATCTGAATACAGGCTTTCCCTTTCACCTTCAACATTGTGGGTTTTTCCATGAAAGCATCTTCCTCTCCTATAAGACGCTGTTATTCATGCATTGAGGTCCAGAGCATGAACACAGGCAGGATTTCTCATTGGGTGGGTGTCTCTTCTCTGTGGTGCTGTTTTGATGGAGATAATTTCCTCCGGCCCCTCGAGGCCTGTGTGTGTTGTGTTGTGGCATTAGGCTTGAATTGTGGTTCGTTCCCGCAGATTATTAAAATTCTTAATCTCTTCTCCTTTCGCCGCCTTCCATTCAAATGGGCTCGATCTCGTCTGCTAATGTGCAATTCATTTCCAGTTATTTCTCTGCTGTTCTCTAGAAATATCTCTGGGACCTTTTGAAGCGTTTGGATGAGAGGGATTTCAATGTGTGTGTCTGTTTTTGTGCTTTGTGTGTGTGTCCTTTACCTGCAAATTCAAAGAGAAAGGTGAACATTTAAACTTTGAAGCATTTGGATAAAAAGCATGCGTGTGTGTGTGTGTGTGTGTGTGTATTGCTAGATATGGTATTTACTTTGTAAATAATAATACCTTGTAAAAAAAACTGAAATCACAAGTACATTTAGACTGAAATTAAGACTTTAAACTGTATTTTAAAATTTTTATATAACTAGAGTATACTAATAAACAAAACAAAATAATGCACTTATAAATGTGCATTTATAAGTGCATTACTATACTTATAAATGTCTGGAAAAAGTAGAAAGAAGTATATGCTTACTTACTTCTGCCCCTTCTCCAATTTACATTAATAATAAGTGACAATAAATAACAATAATTAACAAATGAACATGATAAATCTGATAATGAACGTCTCATTCTTATCCTAAAACATTCACTCATATTTTAAACTGCATGAACACCAATCAAATATGAAAATGAACTCAATCAAAGTATAAAAAATAACACGCACTACCAGACAAAAACCCTGTTGTTATGAAGCGGACAGGAGACAGAGGTAAGGAAACGTTAGGGTGTTTATTAAATGACAACAAGGAGCACATGAAGGATAGCCAGGAGGATCAGGAATGATGTTGGGGTCTTTTCCTCCGTGGCTGGGTAACAGGAATACACGAGGATGGACAGCACACACCAGATACAGCTGACAGAGGATGACACAGACTTGGAAGGACTGGAAGACAGGACGATTCGGGAGGACCAGGAAGACTAGGAGGAATACAAAGAGAACAGGTAAGTAAATCGTTTGTTTTAGCTGAGGATGACTACGCTGAGTGGTCGCTCAGTTGTCCGCTTTCGTCGAGACGAGCCCGGACAATGAGCGACTGGAGTACTGTGCTTTTATCTGGTGCTCGTGAATGTGATGCAGCTGTGTGCTCATTAGAAGTCAGGTGATGGTGATCTTCGTGAGTGGGGGTCGTGAGAGCCTGACCAATCCATGACAGTACCCCCCTCCCCAGGGCCCGCTCCTGAGGGCCGACACCTCCGACGCCGTGGTGGTCTCCCTCTGCCTCTAGGCGCTGGGAACTCAGGGTGGCTCTCATGAAACTCCACCATGAGACTAGGATCGAGAATATCAGCTCTGGGAACCCATGTCCTTTCTTCGGGGCCGTACCCTTCCCAGTCCACCAGGTACTCCAACTGGCCACCACGACGTCGGGAACGCAAGATCTCCTTCACTGCGTAGACGGCTCCTTCTTCTAGGAGCAGTGGAGGAGGGGGTTCCTCTTCGTGGTCAGGCTCTGTGGAGGGAAGAACAGGATCGTGATAGGGTTTCAGGAGTGATACGTGGAATGTAGGGTGAATACGGTAGTGAGAGGGTAATTGTAGTTTGTAGGTGACGGGGTTAACCTGTTCCACGATGGTGAAGGGACCAACAAATCGGGGACTTAACTTGCGAGAGGGCAGTCGCATGCGTATGTCCCGGGTGGATAGCCACACCTTTTGTCCGGGTGTGTATCTGGGTTCTTCAGACCTTCTCCTATCGGCGGTTACCTTGCTTCGACGGACTGCCCTCTGCAGATGTTGATGAGCCTCGTCCCAGACTCTCTCGCTCTCCCGGAACCAGTGATCCACTGCGGGGACATCAGATGGTTCGCCATCCCAGGGAAAGAGCGGTGGTTGGAAGCCCAGGACGCACTGGAATGGCGTGAGTCCGGTGGAGGGTTGCCGCAGTGAATTTTGGGCATATTCTGCCCAGCCCAAATACTGGCTCCAGGAGTTCTGGTGACCACTGCAGAAGGTCCTCAGGAACCGTCCCACCTCCTGAATCTTCCTCTCTGTCTGCCCGTTGGTTTGGGGATGATATCCAGAAGAGAGGCTGACGGCCACACCTAGGAGCTTGAAGAAGGCTTTCCATAGACGTGAGATGAACTGTGGACCTCTGTCCGACACAATATCTTCTGGAATACCAAATGACCTGAAGACTTGATTAAAGATATTGTCGGCAGTTTCAAAGGCTGTGGGAAGACCTTTCAGAGGGATTAGTTTGACAAACTTTGAGAATCTATCTACTATGACTAGAATACAGGTATTACCTTCTGACGAAGGGAGGTCAGTGATAAAGTCCACTCCTAGGTGTGACCAGGGACGGTTCGGAATCGGCAAGGGATGGAGCTTTCCAGCGGGTAGATGACGTGGGCTCTTGGATTGGGCACAGTCCTTACAGCCCTGAACATATTGCCTCACATCCCTTGCCATGTTTGGCCACCAGAATCGTTGGGATACTAGCGAGAGAGTATTGTTGATCCCTGGATGTCCAGTGCCTAGCGAGGTATGTAAGGAGTGGATCAGATCTACCCGGTGTTCAGGTGGTATGAACTGCCGATGAGGAGGGCATCCCGGCGGAGCAGGGGCTTCCGGAGTGGCAACGACTGGAGGAGCGTTCCAGGTGATCGGACAAATGGAGATGTGTTCGGGAAGAATCTTCGTTGGGAGTTCTTCATGATCGTGATGCTCGTGTAAACGAGAGAGAGCGTCTGCTCTTAGATTCTTGGGTCCTGGACGATAGGAAATGGAGAAATCAAAACGTGAGAAGAAAAGTGACCATCTGGCTTGACGTGGACATAGTCTCTTGGCCTCTTTGATGTATTGGAGGTTTTTGTGATCTGTGATCACCTGGAACGGATGTTTGGCTCCCTCCAACCAGTGACGCCACTCCTCCAAGGCTAGCTTGATTGCTAGAAGCTCCCTGTCTCCTATGCTGTAATTCTGCTCCGCCGGGCTCAACTTCCGAGAGAAATAGGCACAGGGATGCAGTCGGGGCGGTGTATCATGATGTTGAGATAATACTGCCCCGACGCCGGTGGTGGATGCGTCCACTTCCACCACGAAAGGAAGATTTGGGTCAGGATGAGTCAGGAGTGGGGCCCTTGTGAACTCCTTCTTAAGAAGGCGGAAGGTGATTTTGAGTGACGTATGTACCCCTGACTCAGAGCTTCCCTTATGTAATCTTCCATTGCCTGATTCTCTGGAAGCGAGAGCGGGTAGATCCTACCTCTTGGCAACTGGGCATCTGGAACTAGGTCGATCGCGCAGTCCCATGGCCGATGCGGCGGTAGCTGGGAAGCTCTCTTGGGGCAGAAGACATCATGAAAGGAGCTGTACTCCTTAGGAATGTGGATAGACTGCTTCTCAGGAGGGCTCTCGACCGATGTTGCAAACAAAGAAATGGGGTTCCGACCTTGAAGAGGGAGATTTGGAAAACAGGCAGGTGTACATCCAGATCCCCATTTCTTTATCTCTCCTGTGCCCCAAGAGATGATGGGATCGTGCTTCACCAGCCACGGGCGCCCTAGAATGATGTCCATATTTGCACCCTCCAGAACCAGAAATTGAATCCTCTCTTGATGTAACAACCCCACTTGAAGAAGGATGTCTTCGCATTGTCGATGGATACGGGTCGAAGATCGAGTGCACTGGGTTATCGGTTGTATCTGGTATATATGCGAGGACGCCTCAGTACGGAGGTGGAGTTGACGACAGAGGGATTGGGAGATGAAGTTCCCTGCTGACCCGGAGTCGATGAGGGCTGTGACAAGGAGAGAAATAGAGGCAGTAGTTATTTGTACGGTGGTAGTAAGTGGTTTACATTGTTCAATATTCGTACTGAATACACTCACTGAAGTCCGAATGGGACGAAGGGGACACTCCATACGGGTGTGTCCACTGACACCGCAGTATAGACACAGACCCCGGGTCAGCCTCCTCTGTCGTTCCGCTGATGTCAGTCTTCCAGACTCTATTATCATGGGTTCTGGTTCTGGAGAGGCTGTTGACTCAGGCGATTGGAGGAGTGCAGACGAGGGGGTGATGGTGTCCTGTTGATAGGAACGGAGACGATCGGAACATCGGAGAGAATGTTGGATGAATCTCTCCAGACCCATTGTATCATCTAATGTGGCCAGTTGGATTCGGAGAGTGGGTTCCAAGCCGAGCCGGTACGTGGTCAACAACGATCTCTCATTCCATCCACTTGCAGCTGCTAGAGTGCGAAACCGGAGAGCATATTCCTGTGTAGATAGAGTACCTTGCTTTAGATGATACAGCTGCTCTCCAGCGGCTACTTCCCCATCAGAACGTCCAAACACCTCTTTGAAATACTCCGTGAAGGTAGTGATGGAATTCATGACCGGCCCGGCTTGGTTCCAGATCGTCTCAGCCCATTTAAGTGCAGGTCCAGAGAGTAGAGATACGATGTAGGCGATCTTCGACTTATCTGTGGGATATAGAGAAGGTTGCATTTCGAATATGAGGGAACATTGTAACAGAAAACCATTGCACTCCCCCGCTCCGCCTGAGTAGGGCGCTGGTCGGGCCATGGGACTGGAAGGAAGGGCCGAAGAAGAAACTGTGGAGGCGGAAGTGCTCGGTGCTGGTGGTGCGTTGGAAAGTGGAGCTGGTGGCTGTAGAATCCGCTTCAACTGGTCCACCAGCTCTTGAAGGTGATCGGGGGTGCTCATGTTGTCGTCGTTAAAGGTCCGGGCTTCTGTTATGAAGCGGACAGGAGACAGAGGTAAGGAAACGTTAGGGTGTTTATTAAATGACAACAAGGAGCACATGAAGGATAGCCAGGAGGATCAGGAATGATGTTGGGGTCTTTTCCTCCGTGGCTGGGTAACAGGAATACACGAGGATGGACAGCACACACCAGATACAGCTGACAGAGGATGACACAGACTTGGAAGGACTGGAAGACAGGACGATTCGGGAGGACCAGGAAGACTAGGAGGAATACAAAGAGAACAGGTAAGTAAATCGTTTGTTTTAGCTGAGGATGACTACGCTGAGTGGTCGCTCAGTTGTCCGCTTTCGTCGAGACGAGCCCGGACAATGAGCGACTGGAGTGCTGTGCTTTTATCTGGTGCTCGTGAATGTGATGCAGCTGTGTGCTCATTAGAAGTCAGGTGATGGTGATCTTCGTGAGTGGGGGTCGTGAGAGCCTGACCAATCCATGACACCTGTGGCCTATCTAAGTTTCAGGAACAGCAAATAATAACTTGACTTCTAGTTGATGATTTGGTATCAGAAGTGGCTTATATGAAAGGTAAAGGCCTCTAGATGCTTATTTGAGCACAATAAAATCTGATCATGTCTTGATTATTAATGATTTCATCAGGACAGTAAGGTCTGACTCTGCTTAGACTAAAGTCTCATCACTGAACCTTCAATAATGTCCAGTATAGAATATGTGCTCATGCTGCAGTGGAAACAGAATGAATATTGTGTCGGACTCCATCATGAGCTTGGAGGACTGCATCCATACATCTCTGACATGACTCAAATCACTGATTAATAAAGTTTTCTGGAATGGCAAAGAAAGCGTTCTTGCAGGACTCCCAGAGTTCATCAAGAGTCTTTGTGTTCATCTTCAACGCCTCCTCCATCTTACATCAGACATGCTCAATAATGTTCATGTCTGGTGACTTGGCTGGCCAATCCTGACCTGTGCTTTCAGGAGCTTTGATGTGGAGGCTGAAGTATGAGAAGGAGCGCTATCCTTCCTTGAGAAGGAGCTGCCCCCTCCTTGCACGCCCCCATACTGAATGGAACCCCAAACCATGATTTTTCCTTCACCAAACTTGACTGATTTCAGTGAGAATCTTGGCTCCATGTGGGTTCCAGTAGGACTTCTACAGTATTCAGTTCAACAGATGATTCATCAGAAAAATCCACCTTCAGACACCTTTCCAAATAATTAACTACAAGTCAAGTTGACAAGACAACTGAGATCCACGACAAGACTTTTTTTTTTTTTTTTACTATTTTTTGCGATCTATAAAGTCAGTTCTATGAATGATTCGTTTTGCTCTTTTAACAAGACTACAGTTTTTCATTAACCATTAAACTAAAATAATATTTATTGAAAGACTCTAGTAACACTGCAGGTACACATTTATTAATTAAAAATAATTGGCATAATAATATAGGGCTATTTCATTATAATTAAGATACTGTAGTTCTTATTAATATTTAAATACATTTTTAAGTATATTTACTAGGTTTGTTTTCATTTAATTACATGTGATTTTATTGCACATTAACTCAAATCAATACATATTCTAAACTAATAAATATTATTTTAGATTATTGTGTGAAAGTGTGTTATTATTGTTTTAATAAAACCCTGATGTAAAGAATCTTAAAGAGTCTTCAGAAAATGTTCAAATGCTGCTCCGTTTTCTTTGTTAATCAGGGGGTTTAATTATGCTGTTTCTGAGGAACGGCTGAAAGACACTATTGTGAAGCTGACCAGATATAAGATGTAATGTCATGAGTATTTAATAATCATCAGGCCATCTGTGAGGGAGACTGAAGTGATGAACACCTGCTGCACATTCCTCTCATTCCTCCTCTGAAATATGAGCAGCAGGTTTTTTCTGAAAGTAGCATCTAATAAAATCTTATATGAACATATTGATGACTTCCCAGTAAGGTAGGAGACCATAACTTCTGCATCTTTGAAATCAGTGTTAAAGGGGACCTGTTATGCTCCTTTTACAAGATGTAAAACAAGTCTCTGCTGACTCTAGAGTGTGTGTGTGAGGTTTCAGCTCAAAATAGAGTTCTCTAACTCTCTGATACTGCCCCTTTTAGGCTTTGAGCTAAATTGCGCTGTTTTGGTAATTGTCGCTTTAAGTTCAAATGAGGTTGTGCTCTTTTTGAAAGAGGGCGGAGCTACAAACACCTGTGTGTCAGCATAGTGACAGATTCAAAATTAGGACTGTCTATCTGTGTGAAAAGTGGAAATGTGTGTGTCAATGTGTCAGAATGCATCATGGAGACACCGCTGTTTATGCTAATGAGGTAGAGATGGTCACTAGTGGGCGGGGCTTTACACTCTAATGACACATAAAAAAGGGAGAATGTCAATCAAAGTGTTTCTGCAGACTGTGTTTATCAAGTCTGATTATCAAGTCTTTATCAAGTGTGATTGCATATGGTCATACACCAAAAACGCTTAACAATCATGAGGGGGGGTCTCTCCACACCACCACCAGTGTACAGCTCCACTTGAATGATGCGACGGTAGCCACAGGTCAACGGCGCCAGTGCTTCACCACACACCAGCTACAGGTGGAGTGGAGAGACAGTGATGCAGCCAATTCGGTGGATGGGGATGACTGGAAACCCATGATGAAGGGAATTTGGCCAGGACACCGGGGTTACACCCCTACTCTTTACGAGAAGTGCCATGGGATTTTTACCAACCACAGAGAGTCAGGACCTCGGTTTAACGTCTCATCCAATATATATCTCGTGCATGTGTATATATTGTATTTAAACACTTTTGTTTTGTGCAATCTGATCACAAATGGACGACTCTAAACACAGATTGAACAGGGAATCAAATGTTTTTTTCTAATTTTGACCAATTCCAGAGGTGAAATGTATTTGCTTTTGTAGTGTAGTAATATTCAAACTTCCACAAAAGACCACATACTCTCCATCTACCAAACATGTGATCGTTATTTGTGGAAGTATTGTGAGAAAGCCATTAAATCAAGAGGTTCCTATTTGTCTACATTTGACCAAAACATGTGGATTATATCAGAAATCGTTCTCTTCATTTACGTAATTTTCATTTGTATATAAAATATCATTCGCAAATTAAACGTAATTCTTATTCACTTGTTTTATTGCTCATCGTAAGTTTTGTAATGGGTTTTCAATAGGCAGAAAATGTTCAGTTTCCTGGAATTAACATAGTAAAATACTTCTGTGAGCTACTGTGAGCTACTGTGGACAAACCAGCATTTCCAGCATGTTGTGAAACATCTGAAATATTGTTTTGCTGATTGTGAAAGGCCTTAGTTGTCAGTCTGTCATCACAGTGCTTCAGTATCATTCTTCTTCTGTTGTTATTCCCTCCAGAACTGTCTTGAGCATTTGACTATGCTAGGGTTTTCACGATATTGGAATTCGGTATCAATCGATACTGAAATAAAGCGCTGTTGAGCGCATTCATAAACCGCGCTGATTTGCCATTGGGTTCACATGCTCAACAGAAGTGACTGTGATTGGCCGTGAAGGTCACCAGGTTACCAAACTCACCGCTGTTTACTGAGTGTACCACAGATACAGTGGACACCGGAGCGTTTTTAAAGTCACGTCAATCAGCTGGTTTGTCTAAAAGCTGACATATAAGCGATCCGCTGATGAATCGCGACATTGTTGCTATATCTGTGGTTACACTCAGTAAACAGCAGTGAGTTTGGTAAACTGATGACCTTCACGGCCAATCACAGTCATTTCCATTGAGCTCTTGAACACGATGGAAAATCGACGCTGTTTAGGATCACGCTCGATATCGCTTAATTGTTAGCGGAAAATTGATGTTTTAAAATTAAAGTATCGATTGATACCGAATTCCAGTATTGTGCAACGCTAGTCTGCACTCCCAAAGAGTGTCTCACACCTCTAAAAGCCACCACATTCAGCGCGTTCATTGCATTTCGTCTTCTGAGGCGCAACTCATTTATTAGAGGAGAACAAACACCACAGTGGCAAATCCCAACGCATTAAACTACACTTCTCTCAGCAGTATCTATGACAGTGAGGATTTAGTTCTGTTTTGTTTCTCATTGGATGGAAACAGATCTTCAATCGCTAATCCTTAATGCGATATTCCAGTTTTCTGCATAAATCAAATTCACATCTTTGGACGGAAATCTATTTAATAACGAATAATCCTTTTAACATTACAGAAAGATCATTTGTTCATAGCTTGGAAAGGTATTCCCTATTAAATGAGTAACCAGAAAACTTCTCCATTTCTCCACTGAACACCCAGAGATCACAGGTCGTGGATCAGACAGCAGCTTAACCCTTGACCTCCGTTTGTGAATCTTTAAAACTTCCTGACCTGCAGGTAAAGGTGTTGCAGTGAAGCTGGATCTCCCTCCAGTGCATTAGCGCATCTCAGAGAGCGTTTAATGTGGTTTGGCTCTTGTTTGTCAGTCTGCACCTGTGGACTGCAGCTTTAGGAGATGTCCTGAAGTCTTTAGCGGAGCACAATTATCTTCTGGAAACAGTCATGAGTTCAAAGCCGGCTAATCCTGGCTTTGATTAGCATTCTCCTCTGTTTGACTTCATACCTGCCTGCCGTACCAGCATCTGTGCACACTAAACACTCTCAGTAACACCTGCAGCATCTTCTGTCCAGTTCAGCTCCTTCATCACGTTCAGACGTCTGTTTTCAGGGTTTTGAGAAGATCATCCAACTGTTCCACATGTTGCTATTGAGATAAGGCAGCGGTTCCCTGAGTAGGGGTCGAGGGGGTTGCTTGGTGATGACCAAAAATCAAATAAACTTTAACTATTAGAATTACTGTTGGTTGTTGGTTGCTAAGGTATTGATGTTGGTTGCTAGGGTATTGATATACTGTTCTGTTTGGTTGCCAGAATGTTAATGTGTGGTTTCTAGGGGGCATTTTGTATGTTCTGGTTGTTAACTCGAGTTTTCAGTTTGGTTCCTATGGTGTTGCTAAGCTGTGCAGTTGCCAGAATCTTGAAATGTTGTTGCTAAGGTGCATGTTTAATGTTAATTGCCAGACTGTTACTATACTGTTTTGTTTAGTTTGCATAATGTTGATACGTGGTTACTAGGGTGCATCTAGGATGTTCTGGTTGTTTAATAGGGATTTGCAAGGGTTTTCAATTAAGTTGTCATAGTGTTGTTAAATTGTTCTGTGTGGTTGTCAGAATGTTGTAATGTGGTTGCTAGGGTGCATGTTCTGGATAATTATGACAATGTTGCTATACTGTTCCATTTGGTTACCAAAATGTTGATACGTGGTTGCTAGGGGGCATCTTGGATGTTGTTGTTGTTGGTTGCTGGGGTGTTATTATACTGTTCCATTTGTTTGCCAAAATGTTGATATGTGGTTGCTAGGGGGCATCTTGGATGTTGTTGTTGGTTGCTATGGTGTTGTTATACTGTTGTGTTTGGCTGCCAGAATGTTGATATATGGTTGCTAGGGGGCATCTTTAATGTTGTTGTTGTTGTTGTTGGTTGCCAGGGTGTTATTATACTGTTCCATTTGTTTGCCAAAATGTTGATATGTGGTTGCTAGGGGGCATCTTGGATGTTGTTGTTGGTTGCTATGGTGTTGTTATACTGTTGTGTTTGGCTGCCAGAATGTTGATATATGGTTGCTAGGGGGCATCTTTAATGTTGTTGTTGTTGTTGTTGGTTGCCAGGGTGTTATTATACTGTTCCATTTGTTTGCCAAAATGTTGATATGTGGTTGCTAGGGGCATCTCAGATGTTCGTATTGGTTGCAAGAGTGTTGCAATACTGTTCTGTTTGGTTGCCAGAATGTCGATATTTGGTTACTAGGGTGCAGCTTGGATGTTCTGGTTGTTTACTAGGGGTTTGCTTGGGTTTTCAGTTAGGTCGTGATGGTGTTGTTGAGCTGTTCTGGGTGGTGTGTGTCTATTTATGAATTAATGAATTGATTTATTTTCCTCTTCGTGTTCTCCGAGCTCCTCAACCATCCTGTTTTTTCTCAGGAGGTTAGGAGGTTATTCGCTCCTCTGAGCCTGGAAATATTTGCCCTCATCGGCATGACAATACGCACAAAAGAAACAATTATTCCATATCTCTCTATTGAAAATGACTTCTGATGCGTTCGCTAATTAAGCACATCCAGCAGGTATTAATGAGTGCTTTGTTAAGCGTCATTACAGTGTTTCCACACTAGTGGCTCTTCAGTCTATGAAGAGCTGCTGGCTTCTACATCACAGTAATGGAGCCAATCATTTCCCAATCTGCAGAGCTCTTCTCCTCCAGACGCTGTGATGGATCGTTCAGGAAGTGTCCCATAATGCATTGCTGCTGCATTTCTGCTTTAAAGGTGATCTGATGGAGCGGCTCTTCAGGCTCGCAGCAGGACAGAAGCGAAACACTGAGGAAATTGGCTGATGTGAAGAGCATGTTCAGATGATTGCATGATTACCAGTGTGTCCTCCTCTGTGTTTGTCATCTGGCCAATCATGAGCTCATTCTGTAGTCACTGGCTGTACGCTATACACTGACAAAAAGGATTCCCTGAATTTACTCAATTCTTTTCACTTCAAGTTTATTTGTACAGTGCTTTTCACAATAATTATTGATTTAAAGCAGCTTTACAGAAGGTGCACATTACTGCATTACAATCCAAATCAGAAAAGTAAAGGTTATTAGCTACCATACCTTTATTAGTTACTAATAACTTTAATTAACTAGTAAGTTGTGGTTAATTAGTAAGGGTTTTGTTGATTGTTAAGGGTGGTTTATGAGTTGTAATGTCAGGTTTAGATGTTTAAAAGTGTAAAAGTTACAGATTATCAACCTGTTGACCCAGTTTTGGACCTGTTAAAGATCCAGTTGGGCCGTATTGAAATAATACAAATCCATGCTAAGCTAATTCTGGTCATTTTTCCAGCACCCTGCTCTAACTCATAAATGAAACCAGTTTCATTCCAGTCTCCAGTTTCACATCTGCTATTTTGCTCTTACTTCTGCATGTGTGATGTGCCAGTCTGTCTGGGTGATTTTGGTCATGTACAGTAATTATGACAGCACATGGTAATTCACTGTAAGCTGTAAGAGTGAGCAGGACTCAAGGAGTAAAACTCCACTGCAAGCTGAGACTTTCACACTCAATTAGCGAACGCTGTCTGTCTTTCAGAGCTCGTTCATGGATCTAGTGTTTGTGTTTTCGAAACACTCGAGTGTGTCGTGCAAACATCGACTTGCAGAGAGAAGATTAGACTAAGAAAAAGACTAGATGTGCGTGAACGTCTTTATGACATCTGGATTTGATCTGCTAGCACTTTGTGCTTTGACATTTACGCTGATTTGTATAAAAGCTTCTGCTCAGTGAATAAAAGTAAATGCATATGAAGGGTTAATTTGCTTTGTTTTGATACTTTCCTACTTAATGGATTTGATTTAGTGTTGTTGTTCTGGAGAACTTTACTGTTTAACCCTGATAAGACATTCAGATCTGTTATTTTAAAAGGCATTATGTTTATTAGACGTAACCCTTGAAAAAGCAACACAGATGTTACATGTTTAAGTCAATTTGGACCCTGTATGTGTGAGTGAACATAACGTCAAATCTATGAAGTTAAGACGAAAACAGATATGAGGATTATATATATATATATATATATATATATATATATATATATATATATATATATATATATATATATATACTGTTAAAGTCAGAATTATTAGCCCCCCTTTGACTTTTTAGATTTCTTTTTAAATGTTTCCCAACTGATGTTTAACAGAGCAAGAAAATTTCCACAGTATGTCTGATAATATTTTTTCTTCTGGAGAAAGTCTTATTTGTTTTATTTCGGCTAGAATAAAAGCAGTTTTTGATTTTTTTTAAACCCATTTTAAGGTCAATATTATTAGCCCCTTTAAGCTATATTTTTTTCGATAGTCTACAGAACAAACCACTGTTATACAATAACTTGCCTAATTACCCTAACCTGCCTAGTTAACCTAATTAACCTAGTTAAGCCTTTAAATGTCACTTTAAGCTGAATACTAGTGTCTTGAAGAATATCTAGTCTAATATTATTTACTGTCATCATGGCAAAGAGAAAATAAATCAGTTATTAGAGATGAGTTATTAAAGCTATTATGATTAGAAATGTGTTGAAAAAAATCTTCTCAGGGGGGCTAATAATTCAGGGGGCTAATAATTCTGACTTCATCTGTATATATATGTCTAGCTGATTTTTCAACAATTATTTTTATAAAATTACTCATTTACTGAAAGAAACAAACAGTTTTGAATAACAAAAAGAGGTAAAGGCTGTGATACTGTGCTAAAAAATGAAAAATGTGTATGTATTTTTATTTATTTATTTAATTTAATTTAGATTAGTTTTATTTTACTTTACTTTTTATTTTTTATTTAATTAAACATTTTTATTTAAATTAATTAATAATTATATTATTTTTTTATTTTTAAATTTATTTTGATTTATTGTATTTTTTTAATTTGGTTTAGTTTTATTTTAATTTAATATAATTTATTTTACTTAATTATAATTTATTTTCTTATTGAATTCAACTTATAAAATAAAATAAAATGAATTATTAATTAATTTAATACAATAATAACTTTTATTATATTTTAATTTTATTTAATTTATTATAGTTTAGTTTATTTTTTACATTTTATTTAGTTTAGATTTATTTAATTTAATTTATTTATTAAAGTGGGCAAGGTATGATTAAAATGAAATAAAAAGGAAAATGCACAGAAATTATGCATTTATATCTTGGCCGAAAGTCTCATGACCTTTTGTCTTCAATTCCAGGTTAGACAGCGTGGTGAAGGTCTCTGGTTCTCCACTGGCACAGACTTCTGACAGCGGGTTTATTTGGGCAGCGTCGGGCCACAGATAAGCAGGGTCTGCTCTCTGGAAGGCTGACAATAACAAAAGGCCTCTGTCAGTCAGGACTCGGAGCAGTGTCACCGTCAGACGTCCAGCAGATAACAGCACCGAATAAATGGAGCATTCTAACAACTCCCTCACTCAGCCCTTCCCACAATCCTTCAGTGCCAGGTAAGTGAATGAAGCGTTCACAGAGAAAACATCCAGCTGACATTTGAGCTTCCACTGGTTCATTTCAGTGGCAGTGTCCAAAATATCACTCCAAATTGTGCCAAACACATCCTTCAGAGTTTTATTCGGTAAATGATTCACTTATTCAAATGATCCATTTAAAGTAAGTCTCCGGTAAATGATTCACTTTTTCAAGTGATCCATTTAGAGTGAGTCTCCAGTAAAAGATTCACTGATTTAAATGACCCATTTAGAGTGATTCTCCAGTAAATGATTCACTGATTTAAATGGTGCTTTTAGAGTGATTGTCCAGTAAATGATTCACTGATTCAATCTGTCTGTTAGAAGTGATTCTCCAGTAAGTGATTCACTGATTCAGTGGTGTGTTTAGAGTGATTCTCCAGTAAACGATTCACTGATTCAAATAATCCATTTAGAGTGATTCTCCAGTAAATTATTCACTGATTCAAATTGTCTGTTCGGAGTAAGTCTCCAGTAAATGAGTCACTGATTCAAATTGTCTGTTCAGAGTGAGTCTACTTTGATTTATGGTTTTCCCATCATTCCTATCATCCAAACACATCATTCAGAGTTTTTATAAGTCTCCAAGAAATGATTCACTGATTCAGATGTTCAGTTTAGAGTGATTCTTCAGTAAATGATTCACTGATTTCCGCAAATGCAGCCTTCACTTTCTCCATAATGGATTCATTACTGGTTCAAATGATCCGTGTAGAGTGAGTCTCCAGTAAATTATTCACTGATTTAAATGATTTTTTTTATCGAGTCTCCTGTAAATGATTCATTGATTCAAATGATCCATTTAGAGTGAGTCTTCAGTCAATGATTCACTGATTCAAATGTTAATTTTATCAAGTCTCCTGTAAATGATTCACTGATTCAAATGATCAATTTAGAGTGAGTCTCAAGTAAACAGTTCATTGATTCAAATGGTCAATTTCGAGTAATTCTCCAGGAAATGATTCACTGATTCAAAATATCCATTTTGAGTGAGTCTCCGGTGAATGATTTATTGATTAAAATGATCCATTTAAAGGGATTCTCCAGTAAATGATTCACTAATTCAAATCATCCGTTTGACTGATTCTTCTGTGAATTATTCACTTATTCAAATGATTTGTGTAGAGTGAGTCTTTAGTAAATGATTCTGATTCAAATGATCCGTGTAAAGTGATTCTCCAGTAAATTACTCACTGATTCAAACTGTATCTTCAGAGTGAGTCTTCAGAAAATGAATCAATGACTCAAATGATCCTATCAGAGTGAGTCTTTAGTAAGTGATTCACTGATTCAAATGATCCAGTTTTTCCCAAATGTTTTCCTATCATTAATGCAGCATCAATAACACATTTCATAAATGGCCCTCAAACATATTGGCGCTCAAGGATGACAAACGTCCACACATGAATCCTCATGAAACGCAGCCTTCACTTTCTCCATAATGGAGGTCAGCACATCCATCTCGCCCGTCTGCAGCTCATCAGACATATGTACGACATACATTACAGCTCGTTGTGTTTTTCCTCCGAGCGCCGCTGCCATGTGTCACTGTCAGGACCCGAGCCCCGAGTGATCAATAAAAGTCATGTTTGCTGGGTCAGTCAGTGGCCGGAGTACAAATGATGACGAGAGAGACAAATTAAGAGACTGTCACGGCTGCGTCTCCCTCAGATGAGCATGATCTGCAAAACAAAGGGTCACATTCGTCCTCATTTGTACATCGATTCAGAGTATATCTCAAAGATAATGAATGGGTTAACAGGGCCCGCATCTGGAGTCAACAACACACATGCTTTAGAGAACGCAAGTCTAGACTGATAAAGCTGACAGAGACGTATCGCTGAGTCAGAGGAGCATGGGCAAAACAAATGGGGTCAAAGAGGGTCAACAGCATCACTGTGTCAATCACTGCTGACGTCTGACTTCACTACAGACATGATTCACTCAAAGGTGAACATAACCAAACACCCGTCAGTGCATTACAGGGGTTCAGATATTAAAACAGTCCCTTTAAACCAGTCTCTCAGGCTTGTACGTGCAGCTACTGACCTTTTTTTTAACTGTTTACGGAGATTACGATTAATATTTATATTTGGTAGCACCAGTGAAATTGTGTCAGACAGACAGATAGGTATGTAGACAGACATAGATGGATAGACAGATGGATAGATGGATAGATAGATAGACAGACAAACAGACAGATAGATAGACAGACAGACAGACAGACAGACAGACAGACAGACAGACAGACAGACAGACAGACAGATAGATAGATAGATAGATAGATAGATAGATAGATAGATAGATAGATAGATAGATAGATAGATAGATAGATAGATAGATAGATAGATAGAACCATAGATAGATAGATAGATAGATAGATAGATAGATAGATAGATAGATAGATAGATAGATAGATAGATAGATAGATAGATAGATAGATAGATAGAACCATAGAGAGATAGATAGATAGAGAGATAGATAGATTGATAGATAGGCAGACAGACACATAGATAGACAGGCAGGAAGACCTATAGACAGACAGACAGACACATAGAAAGACATAAACAAATAGACAGACACACGCACACACATAGACAGGCAGGCAGACAGACACTTATACAGCTAGATGGACAGACAGGTAGATAGATATATAGACAGACGGGACAGCCAGACATATAGGTAGACAGACAGGCGGACAGACACATAGATAGACAGACAGACAGACAGACACATAGACACAAAGGTAGGTAGATAGATAGATAGATAGATAGATAGATAGATAGATAGATAGATAGATAGATAGATAGATAGATAGATAGATAGATAGATAGATAGATAGATAGATAGATAGATAGATAGATAGATAGATAGATCGGAACAACGGACGGAAAAAAACCAGACAGACTGACACACACACATAGACTAGCGGGCAGACAGGCAGACACATAGACAGCTAGATAGACAGACAGATACATATATAGACAGACAAACACATATACAGACAGAAAGATATATAGACAGACAGACAGACACAGGCAAACAAGCAGGCAGGCAGACACATAGACAGACAAACACATATACAAACAGATACATATATAGACAGACAGACAGACACATAGGCAAACAGACTGTCAGTTGGACAAGCAGACAGACAGACATATACAAACAGATAGATATATAGACTGACAGACACACACAGACAGACAGACAGGGAGACAGACTCATAGATAGATACATAAACACATAAACAGACAGACACCTAGATAGACAGACAGACAGATCCCACTGCTGTCAGTATTCCAGCCGCAGATCTCTGTCAGTGTAAGAGCAGCTTCAGGCTCCGTTCCAAACGATGAGGCTTTTTGACACAGTGACACACAGACTGTTGGCCAGCGCTCTCATATTTCACAAAAGGCCCTGTGAAGCCCCTTCTGAACCGTAAAATCACAAACGGGACGCCCTGCAGTGGAGTCAGACGGCCGAGTGTGCATTAGAGACGCAGCCTGAGCTCTTATAATGTCAGAACACGAGGAGCTGATGGCCTTCAGACAGAAACTCTCCTTGTGCCAGTTTCTCTGACGTCCTCATAATCCACTCAGGCTTTAGTAAAACACACTGACTCGTCAAACGACTTATAATTGGGCGTAAAATGTGACGAGGACGCAGAAGTTGTTCAGAGAATGAAGCTAAACATGCAGAAAATTGAACTGCAGTGTGTGTAAATCACAGCCACTGAGTGACCTTTAACCCCATCGCACTCATTCTACATCTTTCTCTCTTTTACTTGAGCTCACTCACTTCAGTCTCTCCTTTTTTCCTCTCTGCTCACCTCGAGACTTTGTTGAAGCTGTATTTTATAAAACTGTCATAAGTTTAGAAATTTCAATTAAAACTTTGTGTGTGTGTGTGTTCCCACAAGTATAGCAATACCAGTACATTTTGACCTTGTGGGGACTTCTGTTTTTGGGTTATAAATAAGACGGCTCATAAATCAGACAGAATCAAGTTTTTGGAATATGTAAAAATTCAGGTTGTTTCGTGTGAGGGTTGGGTTTAGTAGTGCGTGTGTGTGTGTAGATGGGTGGATGAATGGATGAATGATTCGATAGGTGGATGGATGAACGAACGAATGAATAAAGAATATGATTGGTGGATGAATGATTAGATGGATGGATGAATGAAGGATCTATATGATGGGTGGATGAATGATTGAATGAATAAATGAATGAATAATACGATTGGTGGATGAATGATTAGGTAGATGGATGAATGAATGATGGATGGGGGATGAATGGTTGGGTGGGTTGATGGATAAATGAATGTATGAATGAATGAATGATTGGATGTGTGAAGGAATGAATGGATGGGTGGATGATTGAATAAATTATTGGATGGGTGGCTGGATTAATAGATGGGTTGATAGATGAATGAATGAATTGGTGGATGAATGAATGAACTAACAAATTAATTAATGGTTGGATGGGTGGATGAATAAATGATTGGATGGATGGATGGATGAATGAATGGATTGGTGGGTGAATGAATGAATGGTTGGATGAATGAATGATTGAACAGGTGGATGGATAAATGAATGAATTAATTAATTTATTAATTAATGGATTGGTGAATGAATGAATGGTTTAATGGGTAGGTGGACAGATGAATGAATTAATGAATGATTGGTGAATAACTGAATGGATGGATGGATAAGTGGATAGATGGATGAATGGATGGGTGAATGAATGATTGAATGAATGAATGATTGAATGGATACGTGGATGGGTAAATGAATGGTTGGATGGGTTTATGGATGCATGGATGAATGAATGGGTTGATGGATAGGTGGATGAATGAATGATTGGATAGGTGGATGAATGAATGAATGAATTGATGAATGAATGAACGAACAAACAAACGAATGAATGAATGGTTGGATAGGTAGATGGATGGATAAATGGATGAATAAATGAATGGATTGGTGAATCTATAAGTGAATGAATGGTTGGATGGGTGGATGAATGAATGAATTTAAGGGTGTAAAGTGAAGTTTAATTCTCTTCCTATAAATGCTTCATTTCTCAGGGTTTAATATGTCTGTCCTGTGTGGAATGGCCTGCAGTGTGTTGTGAGGGTTCAAACAGGCTGATTAGTATTTGAAAGTCATGTGTGTGTGAAGTGAAGCGAGGCTGAGGAATAATAGACAGGCGGCTGAAACATATTCACAGCTGAAGCGCTCTGACATTACGCTGCCACATTCAATCTGCTCCGGCCGCAAGACAACAAACACAGCAGATACTGAACACTCTCTGAGGAGCACTGCAGCTCTGCCTCTGCTGATAAACCAACCTGTATGTGGGGGTGTGGGTGTATGTAAGTATCAGTGTGTGTTTGTGTGTGCGTGCGTGTGTGTGTCTTCAGGAGGGTCTGCATGTCTTTGTTTGTCTGTCCGGGTGTGTTGTTTGTCAGGGGGGGTTTGTTTACTCAGAGTCTGCTGTAACAGTAACTGTAGACATTCTGACTACCAAGCTGCTCTTACTGTCAGGGTGTACTCACACTATGTACAGTTGCCTTGAACCGGGCCGAAGTACACTTGTCCCCCCTCCCGTCTCCCCCGATGGCCCTCACTCACATTGCATTTGCACGCTTACGTCATCGATGATGCGCGGTTCAGTAAGACGTGCTTTCGCTCAGCACAGTGGAGATTTCTTTATATTGTTTTAGTGGTTTGAGATGCAGTGACACACAGTCAGATATTTCACCCAACAGATCTGACACTTTTGACGCTCATTACCAATCAATAAGTCCTCGTGCTGCTGGAATTAGGAGGTTTGCTTAAGGTGCAGCTGCCATGCAGTGAGGGGTTTGCGTCTTTAATCTGTGACAGTTTGCGCTCATTGAACAGTAAGAAGGATTAATAAACACATATGGAACTGTCTCTTAAAGGTCACGTCTCGTCTCGTCTTCAGTTTCAGGTTCAGGTGTGCTTTGCACTCACACTACAAGCGTACCTGAGCCCAAGTGAACCACGCTCTGGCACACCTCCGGGCCAGAGCCAGCCAACTGAACCGCACCTGAGCCCAATTCAGAGCACTCACGCTTCTCAAACGATCCCGGAAAACGGTTTCGTATAGCATAGTGGGAGTGCGTCCTGAAATCTTCTGACACTGCCAGAACTTCATCACAGGAAAAATCTGATCGCAACGTAATGTGAACATGTCAGACCAACGATCAGAGATCACTGATTTTAGCCTAGGATTTCAGGAATCTTTTAGGATTTCCCAAATTTGTCTCGGATGACAAAATGGTGGCTGAAATCTCAGTAGGGCTTTAGTTGAGATGACTAGTAAAGTTCATTTAGTTCAGCTATAAATGTTACACAGCTAGATGGTTTTACAGTTTGGTGTCATGGATTTGCAAATGTGATTTATAATGGAAGTCAATGGGACAAAAACAGCCACTAACATAACCAAAGGTTTTGAACAATACACAAGGGTTAACTTTTAACCACTCAAAACACACACACACACACACACACACACACACACACACACACACACACAGACGCACCTAAACCCCCTGGTGATTTAATCAAGTTATCTCCTCCATCTGATGTAAGCGATCTCTCAGTAAAACAGTGGCTGATTCTCATGACCTGCGACAGAAAGCCGACAGGAAGGGATCAAACATTAGCCGAACCCTGAGCGCCGGGGGTTTGAGTTCTCCTGTTTCAGCTCTAATCTCTGCTGTATCTGTTAATCTGTGCTCTCGGAGACTGTGGTCAGTGTGTGGACTGTGATGTGGTCAGGCTCGGACACCTGCTGTGATAATGACTGAGTAAACACACACATGCTGGACGGAGACAATGAGAGACCGGCTGCTGATCTCAGGACAGCACAGTCTCTCCAGAGCAGAGTTATTTTAGTAAAGCAAAACCAAAGTTGTTGGTCATATTGGCATTTTTATTTGCTGAAATGAAAGCAAAAAGTGACAATAAATGAAATGAAAGTAACAAGAGTCACTGGAAAAAGTGACTGAAATAAAATTATGATTGGCATAAAT
Source organism: Danio aesculapii (assembly GCF_903798145.1). Taxonomy (NCBI): domain Eukaryota; kingdom Metazoa; phylum Chordata; class Actinopteri; order Cypriniformes; family Danionidae; genus Danio; species Danio aesculapii. The sequence goes on from NC_079458.1 coordinate 41,298,519, forward strand.
AAATAATCACATTCAGAAATAATAAGCACTCGTTTATAACCTGCGGCTTTTTATAGACACAGACGAGCTTTTACAGACAAACAGATCAGCAGGATTATATATATTAAAAATATTCATACATTCATTTTCCTTTAGCTTACTTCCTTATTTATCAGAGTTTGCCACAGTGGAATGAACCGCCAACTTATCCAGCATATGTTTTACACAGCGGATGCCCTTCCAGCTGAAACCCAGTACTGGGAAATACCCATACACACTCATTTGCTCACATACACTACAGCCAATTTAGTTAATCAATTCCCCTATAGTGCATGTGTTTGGACTGTCGGGGTAACCGGAGCACCCGGAGGAAACCCACACCAACACGGAGAGAACATGCAAACTCCACATAGAAACACTAACTGACCTAGCCAGGACTCGAACCAGCGACCTTCTTGCTGTGAGGCCGCAGTGCTGACCACTGAGCCGCTGTGTCGCCATTAAAATGTATAATATTATATTAATATATATTTATATATATATATATAAATTATTCTATATAAACTTAAAACATGCTTTAGTCTTTTCTTCATTTGCCAAAAGATTATAAACATAACTACATTAACAGTGTGATCTTTAATATGAAGCAATTCCTGGTGAATAAAATTAATAATACTATTATTCACATTGACACTACAGTTCTGAATAGCTCTGTGTAATGTTACTACTACTAATACTATTACTACTAATAATAATATTCATTTGTTTTCCTTCAGGGAGACACAGCAAGAAGGTCGCTGGTTCGAGCCTCAGATGGGTCAGTTGGCGTTTCTGTGTGGAGTTTGCATGTTCTCCCTGCGTTCGCGTGGGTTTTCTCCGGGTGCTCCGGTTTCCTCCACAGTCCAAACACATGCAGTACAGGTGAATTGGGAAGGCTAAATTGTCCGTAGTGAATGAGTGTGCATGGATGTTTCCCAGAGATGGGTTGCAGCTGGAAGGGCATCCGCTGCTTAAAACATATGCTGGATAAATTGGCGGTTCATTCCGCTGTGGCGACCCCGGATTAATAAAGGGACTAAGCCGACAAGAAAATGAATGAATGAATGTTTTCCTTCAGCTTAGTTTCAGAGATCACCACAGCGGAATGAACCGCCAACTATTCGACTGCATTTACAGCATATGTTTTATGCAGAGGATGCCCTTCCAGCCACAGCCCATTACTGGGAAACACCCATACACACTCACATTCATACACACTCATACACTACAGCCAGTCTACTTCATACAATTCTCCTATAGCGCATGTGTTTGGACTGTGGGGGAAACCAGAGCACCCGGAGGAAACCCACGCCAACACGGGGAGAACATGCAAACTCCACACAGAAACTCAAACCAGTGACCTTCTTGCTGTGTGGTGACAGTGCTAACCACTGAGCCATCATGCCGTCTATAATAATAATAATACTAGTAATAATAAATATTATTATTATACATTGAATCAATTCTATAATATGTAATTTTACATACACTTCTGTATAAATTAATTTAGTTAATTAACATTATCTGTTTTTTTCTTAATCCTCTTAAACGTGTTGATACATTAGTCTGTCCTCTGAGCGCTTGGTTCAGTCCTTTCTCTCTGTTGTCTCTGTCTTTCGTCTCTTCTAGCTTGCACTTTTCTGAGTAACTAAAACTTTTCAGCACAAGTTATGGTTGCCTGATTTATCTCTTTGGATGAAGGCGTCAGCTAAACACATACATATAAACATCTGGATCCGCTACTGGTCTGGTGTTTGGAGGGTTTAGTTTTGATTCCTTTTGCATAGTAAAGTAGATGAGCTGAACTTCTCCACTCCCAAATATCATACCCATTTCTTTCTGACTTGAAGAAAGATCAAAAGAGGATCCGTCTCATTTGCAGCCCGACTCTGTCTCCTCCATGAGGGAAACGTTCAAAGGCCGACGCTCACAAAGTGATGCTTCACACTCCGAGTCGGACGGATCAGCAACAAAAAGCCACGCATCTCTTCAATCTGAGCTGAAACTGCTTCATCTCAGCAGCAAACCTCCGACATCACACTCTCCTGTCAGACGCACCTCTGCCGCTCTCATATTTATGAAGTTTCTTTTGACTTTAGCTCTTGCATACGGATGTGTGAGTGGAATATTTCACTCCCGTCTGTCTCTTTTCATACGTGCAAAATGTCGACGAGTGTGCCGAAATGTTGCAATGAAAGCAATCCTCCATTTCATGTTGAGGTTTCGACTCTGCTATCCAATTAAAGGGAAGGTAAAGCTTGTGCGGTGTAATCCTTTGAGCGCCGATCGTTCCTTTCAGCGTCAATCATTTGATTAGGCATCAAAGTTTTGCTCGATGAAGACAAACTCCATGACAAAATCAGGTCATTTGAGTCAGTGGGCGCTATCGTGTAGCCAGATGCAACACTAGTGCTGTTAATTTTTTTTGCTAGTATCAGGCTGGCGCAGGTATCGTTTTCACTTTCCGTGACTCGTTGTTTAAATAGCAAATACATTTGCACCTCTTTGTGCACCAGTGGGTTTGCTGGTCTGATTAGGAGGTGTGTTAAGGTGTATTGTTGTTGCGTTTCTATTTGGAGTCAACTGAAATAGACTGTTGACCAACTAAGAACTGCTCCAAAGTCAAAGCTGCAGATTTGAACAAGTATTTTTAATTGCATTAGTGATAAGCTGGTCCAAAATGCACATGCACGTTGCTTATTACACATGCAGGGATGCACAGCAGCACAGAAATATCTTTATTTTCAGATGCAACACAAGTGTTTGTAGCTAGTTTCGTGCTGGTTCAGGTATTATAAATGCCTAAATAGCTAATATATGTGCACCTATTTGTGCACCAGTTGATTTGCTGGTCTCGTTGGGAGATGTGAAAAGGTTGTTTTTTATTTTTTAGTTAACTGAAAAGGACTCCACCTTTGTCCAACTAAAAAGTGCTCCAACGTCAATGGCGCAGATTTTAACAAGTATTTTTAATTGCATTAGTGATAAGCTGGTCCAAAGTGCACATGCACGTTGCTTATAACACATGCATGGATGCACAGCAGCACAGAAATATCTTTATTTTCAGATGCAACACAAGTGTTTTAGCTGGTTCAGGTATCATAAACCATTGTTTAAATAGCTAATGTATTTACACCTATTTATGTACCAGTGGATTTGCTGGTCTGATTAGGAGGTGTGTTACTGTACGTTCACACCAAAAGCGGTGAGAGCGTCAAAGTAGCCGGAAGTCATTCATTTTCAATGAGAGCCGGCGGCGATAAACGGTGAGGAGCAGCGCGGCGCGTCTTCGCCGGTGTGGGCGTCGAGGAGAGTTGAAATCAAGTCAACTTTATGGTAATGAGCTATGACACGGTTCGGCAGCAAGCAATCAGAATGAAGAAGTCCAGCGCTTGAGAGGAGTTTAGAGAACACAGACTTGTGAACTTTGGTTCCGACCACAGTTGTTCCCAGGGGTTTGATTATTGCGGTTGCCGGATTTCTAATTATTTACAATGTTTTCTTACAGGAACATGCATTAAATAAGTTACTGGTGAGTTACTGATGTGCATTAATATATATTTAACTTTAAAAAAGCGGAAATCTCACGCGACAGTACAAAACAGTATAGCTGCTTTAGTATATTTCAGACATATGGACACATTGGATAATTAAGTGGAGCAAAACCGCACCACATGCAACTTGATCTTCCATTGTTAAATAAATTTGATAAGAAGTGCGCAACATTTTAGAAAGCATGTTTTATGCAGGAATGTAACTGATATGCTGCAACGGCTCCTTTAAATATGAGATCAATGTAGCGAATTTTGACGCTCTCGCCGTGCAGCGTTGTCGCCAGGGCGGCCAGAGCGACCTTGAATGCTCTCACCGCTTTCGGTGTGAATGCACAGTTAAGGTCTATTGTTGTTCCATTTTTATTTGGAGTCAACTGAAACAGACCATTGACCAACTAAAAACTACTCCAAAGTCAATGCCGCAGATGATTGTTATACATTTTTAGTTGCATTACTGATGCAAATCAGTACAGGTGCAAATGTGTGTGCATCTTGCATATTACACAAACAGGGATGCACAGCAGCACAGAAGTATCTTTAAATATGAAAAATGTAATGATTCCCAGCAGATTAACATCAAATTGACATCATCAAAAGACACGTCAAAAAGCTCGTTAATTTGGTGTCAAAACCTTGACGTCTGTTTGACATAAACACATTGATGTCCTTTTGACCATCAGAGATTGACAAAAATTACCATATTTTCCGCACTATAAGGCGCACCGGATTATAAGACGCAGTGTCAATTACGGGGTCTATTTCTGTACTTAACCCATACATAAGGCGCACCGTATTATAAGGCGCACGCTAAAATACACTGTCTGCAAAAAAAAAAAAGGTAATGGAAGCAAAACAGTTTAGTTGAACTTTATTGTACTATTTAACAATACACTCACATTATTTTTTTAATCAGTCTTCTCCCACAAATCCATCAAAGTCCTCATCTTCTGTGTCTGAATTGAACAGCTGGGCAGTTTCGTCATCAAACACGCCGGGTTCTCTCTCATCATTGTCTGAGTCAGTCTCATTGCCGGGTAGCTGTTCAGCAATGATGCCGGCTTTTGCGAAAGCTCGGACAACAGTTAAAGCAGACACCTTAGCCCAGGCATCCACAATCCATTCACATATGGTGGCGTAACTCGCCCGGCGCTGCCTACCAGTCTTAGTAAAAGTGTGTTCGCCGTCTGTCATCCATTGCTCCCACGCAGCTCGCAACTTCACTTTAAACGCCCTGTTTTGATTGGTTTATTGCTGCTGCGTACGGAGTGTACGTTTTACGTCTCTGTGTCGGCGGGAAATGCTCCGACAGCCAATCAAGCGGAGCGCTTTCCAAAATCACACAACAACATTTTTACAGATTTTTGAACTCTGTGCACACATAAAGCGCACCGGATTATTAGGCGCACGGCCGTTTTATAACAAAATTTAAGGCTTTTAGGTGCGCCTTATAGTGCGGAAAATACGGTACAAATATATAATACATGTAAACTACCTTGATGTCAAAACGACATGTAACATTGGCCTAAAAAATTTATTACAGGACTGTCCTGTAATCAGTTTTAACATGTTTCTTGTTGCCAATGTTAGATGTCAGTTTGATGTCATTTTTAAGGTAGTCAATTGACATCAAATCAATTAGCATTTTTGGCGTGTTTTTATTGTTGTTTTGGCATCAAGGTGCAGCAGAGTTCTGATGTAAAACATTAGTATTATCTACATAATAAAAAAATAGCTACCATCTCCTTCAGCTCAGGCTTTGATCTGTTTCCTCACTAGTGAAGCGTTCAGTTTTTCTGCTTATGAAGTCCGCCATGTAAATAGCGACTCCACCATGGCACGAATGTAACTCCTCTTAAAGGTAATGAGAGGTGAAACTCCGAGTGGTTTAATGCACATTATGTCCAAACACACTTATATCTCATGCGCCTGGTACGTAGAGCGTTTTTCCTGTTTTTAAAATAGTAAAAGTGTAGTCGGACACACCCTAAGTACATCTACAGCGTGCGCTTTAGACCGTGTGCTTACACTATTAAAATAGAGCCCAGTATTTCAACTGCAGTGAAACGTGCATCAACTGTGAGATTCATAGCAGTCGCCTCGTTACTGCAATACCACGGTAATGGTGATGTAAAACAAAGCACACTCGCGCTCCCTTCATTTCAGCTGTGTTTCTCTCTCCGGATGCCCTGATTTTGTGAGCGCCGCTCTCCGTCTTGATCTGCTGGGGTCCCAGTGGATCAATAGACTCTGGAAGTTTTTTTTTTTTCTCGATCTCTCTCTTCTCTTTTCTAATCAAGGGATTCTCGGTAGACTTCGCATCTACGCTAAGAGCAAAAAGCTGAGCGGATGAAAGGAAACACCAGCCTCTGTGTGGATTTTACTGATAGCTCTGATGAAGCCCTTAAAATAGCTCTTGGAAGTTTGTGATATTAAATGAGTTTGGGGGATGTTTGCCGAACTCGGATCACACAGACGCGCGCACATAAACAAACCTCTGACAAAAATGTAATTAGAGTCAAGTAGTGCAAAACAGTCTTTTTCTGCTTTCTGGAGACAGCGCAGTGATTTCTGGCTGTTTCTAAATGGTTTTATTTGCAGAGTAACTTCATACTACAGAGCTGTTGAATGCTTGATTCTGATTGGCTGATGAGAATTCTGAGGTGCGCTGTTATTGTCAGTTCCAGCAGGTTTTGAGCTCCATATCACTACACTGACTGATTTATTTGGTTTAATGAGTTATTTCAGCTACAACAGTCCAAAATCACATCAAAACCCAACTCAAGGCTTTAAATTGGATGTGTAAGGAACTATTCCTACACACAGGAGCAGTTTGAGGACAAAATCCTGACAAATTACGTCTCAAATACAACAACTAAACAGTGGAGAAGCTGTAGAGACCAGAGTACTTTTGTAAGGTAGTGTAGATTAATATTGTGAATGTGTAAGAGCACAAATACATTGAGCAACATGTGCAGACAATTAAAAAAAGCATTTATTATGAAAATAGCATGATATCATCAGCCACTGCTTTTATTATAAAAACATAGCGTCTACTATAAACTTCTAATGAATCATTTTTGGGATCTACTTCAAATGGTGTATTTAGAGTAGCGTTTATTATGTTTACCAGTTCAACCGTTTTATTGCAATAGCGCACCAACTGTGGTGTCTTAAATAAAACATTTCTGAAAGATTAGGAGAAAATCTGAACATTTCCGAATACTCCGAGGTCAAACATCCTGCATGTCAGATGATGCCAGTGCTGTCTGCCAGTCACTTATATTAGCTTTTATGGTGCCGTTTCAGCCCAGATGGAAGTGAACATTAGAGACTTCATGCGGTAAATGCTATTTCATTAGCAATGGCGGTCCAAAACCTCAAAAACAAACAAACCCGGTATTTGATGTGGCTTCGGCATTGGCAGATATGGGGATCGGCACACCCTCTCATTTAGAGGCTAAAATTATCACCACTTATTAAGAAAATTGACAACGATTCAAATTGTGTGGCCGTTTTATTGCAATGCCAATTTTTCCAAAACAAATCACCGCACTTATGCGTAAAATGCTAAATTAATACAAGGTTAGGGGCGGCATAGTGGCTTAATGTTTAGCACTGGCCTCAAAGCAAGAAGGTCGCTGGTTCGAGTCCAGGCTGGATCAGTTGTCATTTCTGTGTGGAGTTTGCATGTTCTCCCCGTGTTGGTGTGGGTTTCCTCTGGGTGCTCCGGTTTCCCCCACAGTCCAAACACACGTGCTATAGGGGAATTGATTAACTAAATTGGCTGTAGTGTACGAGTGTGTGTGAATGTGAGAGTGTATGGGTGTTTCTCAGTGCTAGGTTGCGGCTGGAAAGGCATCCTCTGCATAAAACATATGCTGGAAAAGTTGGCGATTCATTCCACTGTGGTGACCTCTGATAAATAAGACACTAAGCCAAAGGAAAATGAATGAATAATACGAGGTATTTAGTAAACAAAAACTAGTAAATATTTATTTAAAACAGTGAGTAAAATGCAAAACTACACTAAAAAATGTTTGCTGTTTGTTCAAACTACTCATTTAAAATGAGTTGAAACAACACAGTTCATTTTTGTGGGACAACTTAATTGTTTTATGTCCAGTCAACTTAAGTTTGTAAAAACTAAAAAGCTAACTAAACTAAAAATTTCAAAAAACAATTATGAAAGGAAATAAGCTAAACTGAATTACAAATAATAGTATTAAAACTAACAGCAAATTAAAAAATGCAAAACTATACACTAAAAAAGTGAGTTTCTAAACAATTCATTTATGTTGTCCCAACACAAACCTGTTAAGTTACCTGGTTTTGATCAATTTAAGTGGATTGAACATGAAACAATTAAGTAGTCCCAAACAAATCTCAGGAATTGTGCTGTTTCAGCTCATTTTAAATAAGTAGTTTGACCAATTATGATTTTAATGTACACTGTAAAAAAGATCATGACAAAAAGTCAAGATAACAAATACATTTATGTTGCTAATTTTTTTTTAAAGCTATACAACGTTAAACTTAATATTTTTAGTCTGTTTGACTGATGTAAGGACATGTTCTCCCTTTGTTGCTGTTGGTGTCCTCTGGGTGCTCCGGTTTCCCCCACAGTCCAAACACATGCGCTATAGGGGAATTGGTGAACTAAATTAGACCTAGTGTAAATGTGTGTGTGTGTGTGTGTGATTGTGAGAGTGTATGGGTGTTTCCCAGTACAGGGTTGCAGTTGGAAGGGTATCCGCTGTGTAAAACATATACTGGAATAATCTGTGGTTCATTCCACTGTGGCGACCCCTGATAACTCAGTGACTAAGCCGAAGGAAAATGAATGAATGCATGACCGATGTAAGTTGAGATGACGAGTAAAGTTATTTGATTCAACTAAAACATTTAAGGCAATAGTGTTTTTACAGTTTAGTCATCTTAAGTCAGACCAATGCCTATTTTTGTCCTTTTGAGTGGTCTCTTGTGAAATGAAAGAAAAGATGCATTAAGCGAACCCAAATGCACTCAGACAGAAGGAATGTGTGCTTTTGTTCTGTGCTAATTATTCCTCAGGAATGTATGAAAGATAACTCGGGATGGGAAAGAGCAAATTTGTTAAATGGACTCTCTATTGTTGTGCGGAACCGCCAGCGTTTTAGATACGGCAGCCGCGGAGTCTCTGAAATGACTTGATCTTATTGTTGCAGAGCCTTTATTACCCCCTGGAGAATAGACTTGAGTCAAATACAATCTTATAGAAAGGCTTCCTCACTCATTCTCCTTCTGGAGCGTCCGCATAAGTGCCATGCATTGCTAATAGTGATTGGTGGTAAACTGATGAGGTGCCTTTGTTTAAGAAACATGTCATTAGATAAGTGTGCAGTCCTTAAATTGAAGTGCTTTCCCAAATCTTATCAGAAAATAGACTATATTAAAAATGGCAATGATAAAGAACTGTAAATATGCTACAGTAAAAAAAAAACTGAAAAGACTATATGAAAAATATAATATATATATATATATATATACATGGTGAATAACCGTAAATTAATTTTCCCAGAATTCCCTTCACTTTTTCTGCTTTTTTGGCATAAAGTCTAGAAGGGATACAGCTGTGGATACTCGCATCCATATTTTAGCATTAGATAAGTGCTTTCCCAAAATCTTATCAGAAAATGGACTTTATTTTATCTTCATTCAGACACACTGTGCACTGTACAAATTTAGACGGTAAAGAATGGTAAATAAGCTACAGTTAAAAAAAAAAAAAATATATATATATATATATATATATATATATATATATATATATATATATATATATATATATATATATATATATATATATATATATTAATAAAAAGTGTAAATAATTCTCATTAACTTCTGGCCACAGCTGTATCTCTTCTAGCAACACTTGCTTTCTTGTTGACATTACTCTGCTTACTTTTATTCTCTTAAATTCCCGTACCCTGAGAGTTTTCACATCTAATTTTGATAAATGAGGATTTGCTTTAATTTTATGTGTGTGACTGTGATGTTTAGTCTATATATATATATGAGCATTAATTTACATCACTGTATGCTTGTGCTCAACACATCGTTGTTTTTTTGTTGTTGGTGTTACAAAGTTATATTGTGTAGATGTTGGTACTTGAAAATATTGGTGTATGACAAAAAGCATGAATGAAATACAGTAAATCACCATAAAATGTTCTTCAGTGTGATTTTGCTCTTAATATTAATCGATATGTGTATTAATTCACACCTTTGCCAGCCTTAGGTAATTGGTAAAACATTTAACACGTGCACAAACCTACATTACAGCTTTAACTGATACACACTATTGCCTGTGGCGTGTTTAATGGAGGCATTGATAATCACTTCTGTTAAACCAATTTAAATGCTAAATCTATTGTGAAATGTGTTGTGCAAGAAACATGAATCTTGCTGGTCAATGATGGAAAATGCAGGATTAAAAACACTTTTAGCAACAACAACATGTCACTGATAGTTTGATTGAAATTTTGATAAAAATAGTTTGTTTGTTCTTCATTTTGGGTTTGAGTTGAAGAATACACACTCACTGATTGTCAAAATGAGCCTGATGTGATCAAAATGTTTGTAAAGTCAACGTTTCCTTCTGTGTTGGCTGATTAGCACATGCAGAGTAATGCATTTACACTTCCTTTTTTCATAAGTAACAATAGGTCAGTGAACTGGACGAATGTGGCCACATGAGCGCTAAAATTCAATTCATTTCATTTTCTTTTCAGCTTAGTCCCTTTATTAATCTAGGGTCGCCACAGCATAATGAACCACCAACTTATCCAGTATATGTTTTACGCAGCGGATGCCCTTCCAGCTGCAACCCATCATTGGGAAACACCCATACACTCTTATTTACACACTTACACTACGGACAATTTAGCTTACCCAATTCCCCTATAGCGCATGTGTTTGGACTGTGGGGGAAACCGGAGCACCCAGAGGAAACCCACACCAACACGGGGAGATCATGCAAACTCCACACAGGAATGTCAACTGACCCAGCCGAGGCTCGAACCAGCAACCTTCTTGCTGTAAGGTGACAGTGCTAACCACTGCACCACCACACTGCCCCACAATTAAACTGTGATTTAAATAGATATTTAGTTAAATTTATAACTCTAAATATGTATATAGATATTATTTTCTTGAGTGGATTTAATGTATATTCCAGACAACAAAACCCTTTATTTTAAAAACCCTTAAATTATTATGACAAATATTTAGTTATATTGATGACATTTAAAAATAGTAAATATTATTACTCATAGTAAGTTCATTATTTAGAATCATATATTATTATTATTATTATAATTATAACTTGGTATGCCAGAAGTGAGACCTTTTGTATCATTATTATGGCTCAATATCTAATCATTTCAACTTGAATAATAATTGTACAATTTTATTTTGAATTTTAACTCATATTTTTGACTTTTTGTCCATTTTAATTGATGGTTGTTCATTATTATTTGTATTATTATTTACTTTGTGCCATATTATATCTTAGTATATCATAATTATGATTTATTGTTTAGTCATGATCTTGGTTTTTATTTCAATTCAAACATTTTGTCATAATTTCACTTTTTTATTTAATAATTGTTTTATCTCTTGTATAATTTAGATTTTGTTGTATTTTTATACATGAGATTTATATACGTATTCTGTCATTATTTGACATTACTTTGATTTCCTTTGTTCAATATTACAACTTTAGATTTCAGAATCGAGGCTTTGTCATGACAATTTATTTCTCTCATAATTTGATCATTTATTTATATAATTTAAAACATTCACATAGAGCTATTAAGTCATGTTTACTATATCACATTCTTGTCTCATAATTCAAACACTTTGTCATAATAGGCCTATAACATTAATAACATAATTAAGAGGGTCATAATTATGATTTGCCAAAGCCTGATGGTCTATATCATGTGCACTTCTCAGTATGCAGTATAAAGAAGGCTAGTGTTGCCTTATTGCCTTTTCACCTTGTTATGTTGAAGGTTTTGACTTGTGAATATATTTTTAATTATTACAATTTTTTGATGCTTCAATAACAAACATACAAAAATCGAACCTTTATTAAATAAAACATTAGTAATAACTTAACAGAGCAAGTTAATATAAATACACTGATAATACTGATGAAATAAATACATCTAAAACAGTAGAGAATAAAATATATAGATAAATCAATCAGTCAATCAATCAATCAATAAATCAATTACAGAGGAAAGACTCATGGATCAGTGATATTTCCAAAATAATTATCATAGTATACTTAGATTCTCTCACTTTACTTGCTATGAACCAGTCTAAGAGATTTAATAAATACATCAATATCAATTCATAAAATGTGAAAAAGAAGGCTGCAAATATTTGTTTGTTAATAAAATGTTTCCCGCCATGTTGAAGGTCTTGACTTATGAATATTAATTCGTCGTGACTGGACGCTTCACAGGGGTTACCAAGCAACGTCAGCGTGGCCTGATTAATATTCATGAGCTCAGCCCTTCCCTAGCCCTTCCCTGGTTCCCTAGCGGTGTGAGCGGAGCGGCACACCGGGAGAAAGTGCGCACTGAGCAGCTTGCGCTTCCATCCAGCACCGCAGTTCCCCTACGCGAACCATCGGAGTCACGAAGCCCACTTTTGTGTGTGTTATGTGGCTGTAACTTATCTCAGAAGTCTGAAATGAAAACGCAACCCTGCAGTGAGAGGAATTCGGCCAGCAAAGCAGCACATATTTCATGAGATTTTACATTTGTCTCCCAGCGTTTGGAAACTTCTCATTGAGCTTATAGGCTTACCTAGTGGAAAATATCAAATCCGATTCAATGAATTAACACTGGGTGCATTTTCATGCAGAATTTAATAGACTCGGAATAGAGAAGTTTGATGGACTTGTCTGTCACTGAAAGTTTGTGGTTTAAAGACGTGAGAACACTGGTGAATAGTGTCATCTGGCAGTGCGCTGTTTAATGAATATACTCTGTACAAATGATTACACTGATGCAAAATAAAGCATAAATCACCACAGTTCTGCTTTGGAGGGAGATGTTAGTAGCTAATTTGAAGCTTCATATCATAATCACATATATAGTAGCTCATAATTATGATTATACTTTGATCGTTTAAATAGTAATTAGAAATAATTTAGATGTTGTTATTATTACACTGTAAAAAATACTGATTGCCTTAAACTCTTAAGCTAAATCTAATTAACCTTATGAGTTCATTGAACTTATATTATGCTAAACTGATTTTAAAAAGCTTGCGTAAAATTACTTTAGTACTTGATTAACTTAGTTTAATAAGTTACAATGAAATTAAAACATATGTTGTCATGACTAATTGAGCAAATAATTTTTTTACAGTGTACTTTGTCAGTATAAGTACATTTTAACCCCTAATTTGTCATCGTTTAAACATTTTCTATCATTATATAAAGATAAAACAGATTTGTGCTGCTAGTTCAGTCTACTTATTTATAATGAGCTGAATCAACACAATTCTTGACTTTATGGGGGGCAACTTAAATGTTTTATGTTCAATCACTTACATTTGTAAAAACAACTTAATCATTAATATAATATAATATAATATAATATAATATAATGTAATATAATATAATATGCTGTAATATAATATAATATAATTTAATATAATATAATATAATATAAATATAATATAATATAATATAATATAATATAATATAATATAATATAATATAATAAAATATAATACAATATAATATAATATAATATAATATAATATATTATAATATAAAATAATATATAATATAATATAAAATAATATAATATAATAAAATATAAAATAATATAATATAAAATAATATAATATAATATAATATAATATAATATAATATAATATAATATAATATAAAATAATATAATATAATAAAATATAAAATAATATAATATAAAATAATATAATATAATATAATATAATATAATATAAAATAATATAATATAATATAATATAATGTAACATAATATAATATAATATAATATAATATAATATAATATAATATAAAATAATATAATATAAAGTAATATAATATAATATAATATAATATAATACAATATAATATAATTTAATATAATATAATATAATATAATATATTATAATATAAAATAATATAATATAATATAAAATAATATAATATAATAAAATATAAAATAATATAATATAAAAAAATATAGTATAATATAATATAATATAATGTAACATAATATAATATAATATAATATAATATAAAATAATATAATATAAAATAATATAATATAATAAAATATAAAATAATATAATATAATAAAATATAAAATAATATAATATAATAAAATATAAAATAATATAATATAAAAAAATATAATATAATATAATATAATAAAATATAAAATAATATAATATAAAAAAATATAGTATAATATAATATAATATAATGTAACATAATATAATATAATATAATAAAATATAAAATAATATAATATAAAATAATATAATATAATAAAATATAAAATAATATAATATAATAAAATATAAAATAATATAATATAATAAAATATAAAATAATATAATATAATAAAATATAAAATAATATAATATAATAAAATATAAAATAATATAATATAAAAAAATATAATATAATATAATATAATAAAATATAAAATAATATAATATAATAAAATATAAAATAATATAATATAAAAAAATATAATATAATATAATATAATAAAATATAAAATAATATAATATAAAAAAATATAATATAATATAATAAAATATAATATAAAATAATGTAACATAATATAATGTAATGTAATGTAAAGTAATGTAATATAATAATTGAAAATAATTTAATTGATTTGTGTTGGGACAAAATGAAGGAATTGTTTCAAAGCCAGTATGTTTTTTACAGTAGTATGACTTGGCCAACTTCATTTCAGTTTACATCATAATTAAGTTTTTTTTATTAATGTTCCAGCTCCATCAAATAAGTCCTCACACAAGTCCATTTGATAATCATCTAGAGGTTAAAGATTGACAAAATGACCACAATACATGGCAAAGTGCAAGTAGAAGACATGGAGGACTAACAATAATAATAATACTATTAATAATAAAGGCTATTAAAAGTGCATATTAGCAATCACATGTAAACTTCTGTTTTCTAGTAATATCCATTCTATAGTTGACATTTATTATGATTCATAACTTTGTCTTTGAAGGTGTCCCAATGCCTATACATGCACTAAATCCACGTTTAAGAAACAAATAGGAGACAGTGCTATAACCTTCAGTGACTGATCATTTATAAGCCAGCATAAAATCATTAGCAGGGCGGATCTTCCATCATGCGCTCTCAGAATGAAAGCATCTTTAATAATAATGACTGCTATATTTGATTGTCCTTTGATTAAAGGCAATAACTTTTGCTGAACCCACCGTTTACAGTGTGAATATACACGCATAACAAAATACAGGTCACAATTCATGCTATTAACTCTGGCTTATTACTTGCCTATTATTAATATATTAACTGTTTACTATTAGTTCTGCATGCATTATCCATACCAAAAAAGTAACCCATCTTCTACCTTAATAAACAGCTAATTAGTAGATTATTAAGCTAGTTAATGGATTGTAACCTATAAAGTGTTACCAAAATACGTAGGAGCACTCAAATAAAAATAATCTGAGTCGTCATAATGCAACGTTGGATCAAATACAGACAGCATTGGGTCAGATATGGATAGCATTGGGTTATTATTTTTGTAAAAATTGGTCAATAAGGTTTTCATTAGCTAATGTATTTACTAACATGAACTAATAATAAACAACATTTATACAGTATTTATTGATCTAGTTCAACATTTGCTACTGCATTATATTAAAATACAAATGCATGATTGTTAATATTAGTTAATGCACCTTAACTATGTTTGTTTATTATTTTAATGTATTGTTTATTGTTTGTTCATGTTAGCAAATACATAAACTATCACTAAATAATTCAACTTTATTATAGTGTAACCAAAAATAATCTATTACATTTAAATGACATCTTCTTTAATCCAATGTTGGCTTGATTTGACCTCATTGGATAACAACAACCCAGCATTTTAATAGTGTGAGTTATGATTTTAACTCCTGACTGTTTTATATTAATCTGCATGCTTTGGTTTTTTTGTGGAGAG
Source organism: Danio aesculapii (assembly GCF_903798145.1). Lineage (NCBI taxonomy): Eukaryota > Metazoa > Chordata > Actinopteri > Cypriniformes > Danionidae > Danio > Danio aesculapii. Next base: position 41,314,363 of record NC_079458.1, read on the forward strand.
AGGATAGAGTGTGCTGTAGGCGGTATTTTTTGGCCGGGGCAGCCTCGCGGAACAGGGCGTGATACGGAGCATGGAGCCCGCGGAGATCGCAACTTCTCCCGGATTCCTGATGAATGAAGCCCGCTGTCCGCCTTTTCTCCGGTGCTTGAATATCCACTGCATGAGCGAGTGCGCGGTCATTACAGCAAAATCTCAGGCTGACTCTGTACTGCAGGACCCTGTGTTTGTTTCCTCGCGCTGACCGCTTGGTATCGCGTAAATGACGGATACAATGAGAGTTGCTGAACGCTGAGTGTTATTCGGAGACGCTGATGTTTATGGATTTGACTGGAGATAACGGCGGTCAGCGGATCGTACTGTATTACTGCTGGATGTTAACGGGGGTGACAGCTTGTAGGCAAGTGCTGATTGTTTGTCTGAGCAGAAAGGACTCGGTTGAAGTGACAGGCATAATCAGTTTAGCATGAAGAAAAATCGATGTACGATCAACTTATGTAGAGTCTCACCGCGCAATGCTGTAATTTGTATTTGTGCATAAACTGCAGTGGTAAGCAGACAAGATTGCAACAGATTTCAGTGTGAAAGGTCTTTATAATGCAGAATGCCTGGCATATTTCCATGTTTCGCATTATCTGCATCATGTTAAATGAAGTTCGGGAGTAAAACATGCGGTAATAATACGAAATATGTGCATGCGTTTGCGTGAAAATGCATTGGGAAATAATGTAGATACAATTCAGAACATAAAGGTGCACATGCTTCAATCTAGATAGCTGATCTAGTAGTTGTTGCAAACTAGTAGTTGTTGCGTGTATTAAACGTCCATTGTTGCACCGCAATCTCAACATAAAGAGCGCTTCCAGTGCGCGCGAGGGTTGGACGGTGTCTCGCGGAGAGCTCGGGGTCTCTGTGCTCTTTTATACGGGAGGCTGGGCTCCATATAGGTCGGGCTTTTGCATATGTGTAATCAAACCAATGAGAATCCCCTGCGCGTCTGGCACACGGCAGAGCAACAAACTCTAGGAAGAAGAGAAGCGTAATTTAGGGGGTGTATCCCTTGTTTAAGACGCTGTTATGGCAAAGCCAATCGCCAGATGTTTGTGTTCCTCACTCCGATTTTGAGACTAAGCAGAACGCCGGGTTACTACGCGGAGGCTGAATCTCCTATCCAAGCCTCACTTTTTTTTAGCCAAAGTCTAGCGATCTCTCTTTGCTTTGCGCACAGGATTACTCGTCTATTTCGCGGAACTGCAACCATTTTTTCCCTTTTCTGTCATTCTTTAACAGGGTGAAGGAAATGGCAAAGGAGAGAGGATCGGGTCTGGGAGAGCGCAGAGGAAACCAGAGCTGAATGGCAGGATGCGAGCGACCTGAAGACGCACAAAACCGCACATTTCTACAGCTCTCAGACCCTTTTTGCGCGCTCTTTCGGTTTCCTTCCTTACACGCGAGAGGAATTACCCCAACACGACCATCTGAGGATTGTCTCTTGTTCTTCATTTTTTGCACAATTTTTGTTATTTTTTCCGCACTCCGAACTCTAGGATTCGAGGATGCATTGTGGATTAGTGTTGATCCTCTTTTCGGGAATCTTTCTCATCGTCAGTGCTTTCAAAAATGGTGAGTGTCGGCTGAAACTGACGGCTGTCTATAATGACTTTTTCTTGGGATTAGATGAGGGGAAAGCCTTTAAATGAGGGGTTGCGACTTCGGGCTGGTCACCTGCTCTCACCTGCCGCCGCTTTCTGGCACTGGATGACCAGACAAGACCGTTTCACAAAACCGCGCTGAGATCCAGCTCTTATTTGTTTCGCCGTACAACAAAACTCGCGCTCTGATTGTGCCCAAACATTATCGTATGATGCATATATATTTAATTAAGATAGTTAAGATTTAAGAAATAGTTATTATTATGTTTTATATCATTCATTTGACTTGTTTTATTACATTATGGGTCTGAAATTATGAAATGAGCCCATAGTGTGCATGCGATTTGATATTTAAAATGTTAGACACTCGTATTTTAAAGTATAGGCTACAGTATAACCTCTTTATTTGTAATACAGATCTGCTACTCAGTAGTTTAATGTTATAATATGTTTAAATTAGTAATTTATAAAAAAAATAGATAGATAGATAGATAGATAGATAGATAGATAGATAGATAGATAGATAGATAGATAGATAGATAGATAGATAGATATGTATATTTATATTATAAAGTGCTACCTAAAGTTTTCTGTTTCTCTGAAGTTTAATGTTTTTGACCATAATCTTAAGGAAAAAAAGCCACATTAAAACACAAAATATTCCAGAGAATCATAATAATGCTGCAATAATACATTTTTAATTAGTTGTGAATGTAGATGTAATAACATTGTTAACTTTAGTAAAGTTATGCTATTATTGACTAGGCTATTTTAGATGTTTTTATATATGAAGTCCTGCATTTTTCCTCTTATTTTTCTGTTCCTGTATCTGATTTGTGCGCCTGCATTGCTAAATCAGATAAAGTCTGTATCTTTATCATGCCTGTCCAGACTAAAAAGTCCTGAAGAGTTTCTACTGACTTTTTCTCGGGTCACTTTAATGTAGATTTGGACACAAGATAGTCGCCAAATCACTTTAAGCACGTGGAATAAGTCATGCATGTTTTGCACTACATTATTAAATTAAATGAATGATTAAATATACCACATTTGGGCTTTAAAAGTTGTTATAGATATTAATTCACTTTTTGGATTATTAACCTCCTGTTAAAAACATCTAAGGATTATTCATTAAAGTATATATACATTTATTCCTGTTGAAATAATGTTACACTTTACCTAAAGTAATACATCTGGATCATTTATGTACTCTTAACCTAGAAACTCAAATATCTTGACATGTTTTTTTTTGTTGTTGTTGTTCTTGCTTGTATCATTTGTTGACAATTTTGGACAATAGATAGTCACCAAACCACTTTAAGCACATGGAATAAGTCATGCGTGTTTTGCACTACGTTATTGAACAAAATGAATGATTAAATATACCCAATTTGAGCTTTAAAAAGTTGTTATATATATAAATTAACCACCGATTAAAAACCTCTAAGGATTACTCACTAAATAATATACATCTAATACATTTATAATTCCTGTTTTAACATGTTACACTTTGCCTAATGTCATACATCTGAATCAGTTAGTTATCCTTTATGTATTCTTAACCTAGAAACTCAAATATCTTGATCTGTTTTTATTGCTTGCATCATTTGTTCACAAATTTACATTGAATATGTTCATGTTTATTCTGACAAAGTGTTTGTGTGTGTAAACATCTCCATCAGACCTCGAGCCATGCGCTTACTCTGTACGTTTGTTTGTTGTTGATGGATATGAGGAAATTCAGTGTTGATCCACTGTGGAAGGGACCAAATAAATGAAATATGTAAGAGACAAAGGTCACGCTTCCCTCCCACATAATGACATTAAATCTAGGCGCAAATATCAAGCCTTTATTTAGTGCTCAGAAATGGGTCAGAAATGACTAGAGGAGATTGTATCTCTCTTAGCGAATATTTGGAGAGAAGCCGGCACAGTCATTCTTATGTCAAACCACAATAGTGCTATTGTATGAGGTGTTACAAAATAAACCATTCAGGCAATGTGATGTTGAACATGCAATGTGGGAAAGAGATACTAGAACAAAATACAGTGTTCAGTGTGTTAAAGAAGATGCTTCTATTATTGTAGGTCCTAACTTTAAGTATGAATTATTGGTTGATAAACAGATATAATCATGTGCAGTAGTGAGACTGATTTAATCTTTCTCAGTTTCATTGTAATACTGCATTATAAGGAAAATACACCTCGTAAAGCATCCAAAAAGCAACATGTTGGTATTGTATTTCAGCATGCGTGATATTGTGGCCTTTCTGTTGTTTCAGACAAATGTGGGGACAATATCAGGATCACTAGTGCGAATTACCTCACCTCGCCCGGCTATCCTGTCTCTTACCACTCGTCTCAGAAATGCATATGGGTGATTACAGCTCCAGGACCCAACCAGAGGATTTTGATCAACTTCAACCCACACTTTGACCTGGAAGACAGAGAGTGCAAGTGAGTGTTGAGCGTTCAGTATTTTGTGTGGAGCTGCGCCACCTGCTGGTGCTGATGGGGTATATGTAGGACATTCATGTGGTGGAGCGCAGAGAGACTCATGTGTGCGTGGTGTTGGTTAGGGATAGTTCATCCAAAAATTTATTCTGCCATCATTTACTCAGAACAAAACACAGTTGTTATACTTGTACCTAATTAACTAATTTAAGCCTTTGCATTGTATATTAAAGAGATAGTTCACTCAAAAATGAATATTCTGCCATTATTTACTCAAAACAAAGCCATTGTTGTTAAACTTATATCTAAATAACCAATTTAAGCCTTTGCATTGTATATTAAAGGGATAGTTCACACAAACAATAAAAATTCTGCCATCATTTGCTCAAACAAACCACTGTTGTGCAACTTGTACCTATTACAGCCTTTAAATTGCAATGTTAAAGAGATAGTTCATCCAAAAATGAATATTCTGCCATCATTTAACCACTGTTAACTTGTCTAGTTAACCTAATTGACCCATTTAAGCCTTTACATGGCACATTAAAGGGATAATTCACCCAAAAATGAATATTCTGCCATCATTTAACAAGAAGAAACCACTGTTATCTTATCTAGTTTACCTAATTATCCCATTTCAGCCTACTTTAAAGGGATAGTTCACCCAAAAATGAAAATTCTTCAGTCATTTGCTCACCCGTTTAAAACCTACTTAATATTTCCATATTATTGAAGTCGGAAGCATTCTTCAAAACATCTTCTTTTGTTTTCAGCAGAAGAAATAATCTAATAAGGGTTTAAAACCACACGGGGGGAAATAGAGAATGAGGCAGTTTTCATTTTTGGGTGAACCATCCCATTAAGTTCTGATTTCACTCAGATTTGTCACTTTATTTTAGGGGTTCAATTCTCGCTATGAGCAAACCATTCACTAGGATTGTTAGCTAAATAAACTCATATTTATCTTCTTATTATTAGTCATTAATGGAGTAGTTGGGTTTAGGATTAGGGAAATAGAATAAGATCATACTTATATATAGTAATAATAATCAGCAAATATCTTAATAATGAGCAAATAATGCTTAAACAAAATAATTACCATTAAAAGCATTCTTCAAAATATCTTCTTTTGTGTTCAACAGTTGAAATAAACTAAAATAAACAAGTTTAAAACCATATGAGAATAATAAATGAGGCAATTATCATTTTTGGGTGAACTATCCCTTTAAGTGCTGATTTAATTCAGATTTGGCACCTTTGACATGTTTATTTCTCCATAAATGTGTTAAAGGGACACAATGTGAGTTTCCTTTCACACGTTGTCTTTTAATAGTTTTAAAACAATGAGGTATTGAAAGCTGGTTTCTTATTTTTGCGTCATGATTCAACATGTGGTTTGGTTACTGTAACTTGTTTTTCACTGAGTCCCATTTTAATTTCAATTCTATGTATTAATAAACCCTTATGTATGACTTTTAGCTCAATAAACTGCTCATTTGTTGCTTATTATTAGTTATTAAAGTAGGTAGTAGTTAGGTTAAGTTATTGGGAAAGATCAGGAATGAATAACATCGTATTATATAAGTAGTTTTAAACAGTTGATATTTTAGTATCAAAGCAAGTGATACCCCCATAGTAAATAGTGGGTATATACCTGAACTTAAGTGTTACCTCTATTTTTTCTTCTATAAACATGTTTAAAATAAACGAGCTTCCTTTCACACATTGTCTTTTGGTAGTTTTGAAAGCATTCTTCTAATATCTTCTATTGTGGTCAACAGAAGAAATAAACTAATGAAGGTTTAAAACCAAATGAGGGAAAATAAATGAGGCGATTTTCATTTTCAGCTGAACTATCCCTGATTTCATTCAGATTTGGCATCTGAGACATTTTTATTTTTCTGTTAATGTGTTAAAAGTGACCTTGAAAACCACATGAGGGAAAATAGATAACGAGGCAGTTTTTATTTTTGGGTGAACGATTCCTTTAACTGCTGATTTCATTCAGATTTAGCATTATTCTTCTATGAACGCGTTTAAAGGGACACAATGTGAGTTTCCTTTCAGAAGTTGTCTTTTTGGTAGTTTTGTCAAGCGAGTAGATAAAACAATGAGGTATTGAAAGCTGATTTCTTATTTTTGCATCATGATTCAGCATGTGGTTTGGTTGCTGTAGCTTGTTTCCACTGTGTCTTGTCTTTTTTTTGTCATTTTATTTTATGGTACAATTCTTGCTATTAATAAAGAATAAATTATGAGTTTAACTCAATAAACTAGCTTGGTTTAGTTTTGAAGGTTTAAAAGAAAAGGTTTAAAACAGCATGAGGGAGAATAGATAATGAGGCATATTTCATTTTTTGGGTGAACTACCCCTTCAACTGCTGATTTCATTCAGATTTGGCATCTTTGACGTGTTTAATTTTCTATAAATCTGTTAAAAGTGGTTTGGTTGCTGTAGCTTGTTTCCACTGGTATTGGGAAGGATGTGGGATGATTAAGATCATACTTTATAAGCATTAATAATTACTTTATAAGTACTAATAAAAAGCTAATACGCCATTAGTTAATAGTGGAAATTGGTTTGTAAACTAAAGTGTTACCTTTATGTTTCCTACTGTAAACGTGTTAAAATAACCCAATGAATATTTGTGTGTTTCCCTACACTAGTTGTCTTGTAGTAGTTTTGAAAGCATTCTTCAAAATATCTTCTATTGTGTTCAACACAAGAAATAAACTAATGAAGGTTGAAAACCGCATAAGGGAGAATAAATAATGAGGCAGTTTTCATTTTTAGGTGAACTGTCGCTTTAAGTGCTGATTTAATTCAGGTTTGGCATTATTTACATTTTTATTTTACTATAAATGTGTTAAAAGGGGCGCGTATGAGTTTAATTTCACACGTCGTCTTTTGGATAAAACAATGAGGTATTGAAAGCTGATTTCTTATTTTTGCGTCATGATTCAACATGTGGTTCGGTTGCTGTAGCTTGTTTCCACTGAGTCACATTTTAATTTAAGGTGCAATTCTTTTAATAACCCTTAAGTTCGACTTTCTGCTCAATAAACTACTCATCTGTTGCTTATTAATAGTTATTAAGGTAGCAATTGAGTTGAGGTATTGAGAAGGATCAGGGATAATTAAGGATCATACTTTATAAGCATTAATAATTACTTCATAAGTACTCAGAAAAAGCTAATATCATAATAATAAACCAGTACTATGCCAGTAGTTAATAGTGGGACTTGATACTTAAACTAAAGTGTTAAAAAAGAGTTATCTCATATAAACATGCTAAAATAAATCAATAATTATTGGTGTGTTTTTATTTGAGATTCATTTCGCATGTTGTCTTCAAAATGTCTTCCTCTGTGTTCAGCATAAGAAATAGACAAGTAAAGGTTTGAAACCACATGAGGGAGAATAAATAATGAGGCAGTTTTCATTTTTAGGTGAACTATCCCTTTAAGTGCGCATTTCATTCAGGTTTGGCATTATTTACATTTTTATTTTCCTTTAAATGTGTTAAAAGAGACACAATATGAGTTTCATTTCACACGTTGTCTTTTGGATAAAACAATGAGATATTGAAAGCTGATTTCTTATTTTTGCGTCATGATTCAACATGTGGTTCGGTTGCTGTAGCTTGTTTCCACTGAGTCCCATTTTAATTTAAGGTGCATTTCTTTTAATAACCCTTAAGTTCGACTTTCTGCTCAATAAACTACTCATCTGTTGCTTATTAATAGTTATTAGGGTAGCAATTGAGTTGAGGTATTGAGAAGGATCAGGGATAATTAAGGATCATACTTTATAAGCATTTCCTATAAATGTGTTAAAGGGGGCGCAGTATGAGTTTAATTTCACATGTCGTCTTTTGGATAAAACAATGAGGTATTGAAAGCTGATTTCTTATTTTTGCATCACGATTCAACATGTGGTTTGGTTACTGTAGATTAATGTATGTTTGTGTGTTAGAGTTTCCTTTCAGACATCGTCTTTTAGTAGTTTTAAAAGCGTTCTTCAAAATATCTTCCCATTTTTGGGTGAAGTATCCCTTTCACTGCTGATTTCATTCAGATTTGCCATTATTTTTCTATAAATGTGTTAAAAGAGATACAGTGTGAGTTTCCTTTCACACGTTGTCTATAAAACAATGAGATATTGAAAGCTGATTTCTTATTTTTGCATCACGATTCAACATGTGGTTTGGTTGCTGACCCATTCTGCTTCTGGTTGCGTGTGTTTCCTTTGTTTAAGCCGGCGGGTCTGAGGGACGTCATTGTGCTGTTAGAGTGTGTCCGACTCTGTTACTGTATCCCCTCCACCCAGATAGTCTTCCGCCTGGAGTCTTTTGTGTTCACTGAATGCCTGGTATTAATGGCTCCGTTTATCAGGATCTTTACCTTTTTATGGCTCTGTAAACCTACAGAGATTTACAGCCCCAGATGACCCCGCGCTGTCTGCTCATAGGGGGTCCGTCTCTTCTGAGAGTTCAGGTTTCGCTGCCCAGAAACGAACAGAACAGACCCCCCTCCGGTCACACACACACAAATCTCCAACCAGGGGACACTTAGAGTGAATGGAGTGTGGATAGACACATGGTGGGGACATAATGAGCCCTCCTAATGAAATTATCCTGCAAAGGTTTGGCGAACAAGACAACTTACAGAATTGCAAGTTTAGCTCTCGAGGCAGGACGTGGATATAAATGAGTTTAACGTGAGCTCTTTAAACATGTGCTCTGTTTGGGATTATGAAGTCTTTCCTGTTGAGTTTGTAATCCCAAACAGAGCACACTTTAAAAAGAAAGACTTCATAATCACAGTGCTTTGCATTATTTTTGCACAAACCGGACACTCAGTTAGTTTGTGTTTAGGTCAATGTCTTCAGGTCTTCAAAATCCATTACAATGCATCTAAACCAGCTCTTATTTGGGGCCTGACATCGTAAATCCTTCAGTTTAGCTACTCCTACCCACCAACCATTGCAACTGGATTTAAATAACTTTTCTGCTGAAAATATAAGGCCCTTACCTAATATTTTCAGCAGAAAAGTAGTTTAATTAAAGTTACAATGGTTGGCGAGTGGGAGGAGCTAAACTAAAGGATTTACTTTATTGCTTAATTTAATAATAATTTCATTACAGTTACTAATAAAGGACTTGCCTTAAATACTGTACATGTCTTTATGCATGTATATGTTGTTGTTATTGACATATATTAAATAATAACCCTATTTTTGAACGAAACAAGGTTAGATTTGCCAGATAATTGCAGATGCTTAGGAAACAATCAAATGAGTAAGACATTTGTTATATATCAAATGAGTATTTTCATATTAGTCAGTAATATTACTGTAATTAATTTAAAAACTGAATAAATATAAATGTACACACATTTGCACAAGTAAATAAATAGACTTAATGATAGGCTAAAAATCAGCGTAATTCTGCATGCGCAGATTCGGTGTGGGCCTACTATTCAGTTACTTTCCATACCTAAAGTTACTATTCAATACTTTTTTCAAAGCATAGGATAAGTCATTTAAATTCACTTTCAATGATTAATAATTACTAACTTTAAGTCATTTACCCAGCAGTCTATTTTTAAATGAAAGCGATTTTGTGTTTACATTTTTCCCTGCATTTGTAAAAAACATAAGTGGTTTCATCTGTTCTCCAGAAACGCTGTTTGTAGCGTTCGCCAAATGTCCGTGCATGGTTTTGCATTATGCCTTTACATGTGGTCACGGTTCATAAAATAGCAGTGCAAGTTATGTTAAGTGCTAACTTGAAGACACTCATGCCCTCAGTGCTGCGTTTTCTGCGGGAACTCTGCTTCAGGGCTTTTTTTTTTGCCATTCTAAAACGTGCTGCGGTTGTATTTCGTCCCTCAAGGCAACATATGCTGTTCACTGGGGTTCAACACCACTCTATAATCTCTCCACTTCAATCTGTCATCCTGAACGGCTTTTGTGGCCATTCAAACAAACTCAAAGTGGTTTAGTCATTTGGTTGGTGATTGGCTGAAAGTTATAAGTGATATAGATTGACGCTATATATGGTTTTAGCATCGATATCGCAATGTGATCATGTAAACAGGCAGATCAGATTTATTGAGGCATTCCGTTTTGGATGTCATTAAACTGGTCAATGTGGTACTTCTCCGCAGTTTAATGATGTAGAAAGAAGAGTGTGTGTGGAGACGCAGACACGGTAAACAACAACAACAGAGGAAACATGGAGGAGGAAAGTGGTCAGTGGTCGACGGCAAAAGTTACCTGCCTTGCAAAAAGAAATCAGTCATTAGAAATGAGTTATTAAACTATTATGATTAGAAATGTGTTGAAATAAAATCTTCTTTGCGTTAAACTAAAATTGGGGGGGAATATATATAGGGGGCTAATAATTCTGATTGACGCCCACCGCCACAACCTCTATCGCTAATTCGATTGCGAGAGCAGATAGACATCTGCTGGGTGGATCTGGTTTCTGCAGATTAGGCGGTGTGTTCTTGACTCCCGGATTCAGCTGGACACACATTAAGGGTTTCGTGCATAATGGAAACCGTTGATGGCCGAAATGGTTTCTTTATCAGATGGACCGCGGAGCGAGGGAAGCTACAACACACGCTTCAGTGCGCCGCTCGCAATCTAATTAGCAACAAATGCAACGCACATGCTCAGCATAACATGTCCGTTATCAACAAAGCAAACAAGAAATGCTTCATGTCCACTTGTGGAGGAAAAAAAACAGCTGGCGGATCCGAGTGCTGCACGTGTGGGATGTCAGGATCGTCTTGTTTGCAGTCGGAGTGAATCTTTGATTGAGAGAGGATTTAGTATATATGTGGACCACAACATCTGTCATAAGTGTCCATTTTTGGAAATTGTAATATATAGGGTTTAAATTAACATATATATATATATATATATATATATATATATATATATATATATATATATATATACACACACACACACACACACACACACACACACACACACACACATATATATATATATATATATATATATATATATATATATATATATATATATACATATATATATACATATATATATATACATACATATATATACATATATATATATATATATATTTATATATATACACATGTGTGTGTGTGTGTGTGTGTGTGTGTGTGTGTATATAATTTAAAGTGCATATAAAGTTATCTAAATCAAGTTCTTAGCAATGCACAAAATTAAGTTTTTATATATTTTCTGGTCCGTTACAGGCTAATCTTTAAACAATCAACAAATAATCAACAATTTAATAATCATTAAAAACAATTATAATTTACTATTGACAAAAATATACTAGATCAGCATATGACTGGTTAATATATATTCATTCATTCATTTTCTTTTCAGCTTAGTCCCTTTATTAATCTGGGGTCGCCACAGCGGAATGAACCGCCAACTTATCCAGCACATGTTTTACACTGCGGATGCCCTTCCCATCACTGGGAAGGTTTATTTATGTGTATATATATAAATCTGAATTATTGGCCCCCTTTTTATTTATTTTTCCCAATTTCTGTTTAACGAAGAGAAGATTATTTCAACACATTTCTAATCATAATAGTTTTAATAACTCATCTCCAATAACTGATTTATTTTCTCTTTTTATGATGACAGTAAATAATATTTGACTAGATATTCTTCAAGACGCTGGAAATAGCAGCATTTAGACGCCATTTTAGCTTTCTCTACTATAACATTACAGCGCCTCTGGCCACGCCCCTTCACTGCAGGGTGTATGTGCGTAACCTGAAGGGTTTATGACATCATTAACCTGGATGTATTTTTTGTAATCCTCAAACTTTGTTCGCTGTAGGCTTTGCTAAGCTAACTCTGTAAAAGCCAATGTCTCGATTTGCATTGAACTTTAAGCGTCTTACATTCAGAGATGTTGTTTATGTTCACACAGCTACATTACACATTAACTACAGTTTAACATATGATATCATAGCGGACCACCCCTTTAACACATCTAAACTGACTTAAACCACTTTAAATCCTCATTTGAGTCATAATCATTAATAAATACATTCACATTTATTCTGCTTCACTTTTAGGAAGGTTTCATGCAAACTGTGTAAATCAGATTATTGCATTTTTCCTGAAAGGATAGCAGCATTGTTGATTATGTCACACTGGTGTATTTAGTGTTATTGAAGCAGATGGACTTCAGTGAGGTCATGGTGTGTGTGTGTGTGTGTGTTGTGTCAGAGGCCGCCCTCTGCAGATAACACATTCCTCTGACAGCACTATGAATCATTGATGCGCCCCAATCCGCTGACCAAACAAAAACTGGAAACATGTCCTCCTGATTGTTAGATTCCTGTCTTGAAGCATCGGATGGAGGAATTGTTGAAACGTGGCAAAGGACAGAATGCAGCTTTTTGCTCATGAAAGAGATAAGAGCTGCTGCTTGAAGCTATGTTCTTTGTACCTCATCAGAGAACGCACAACAATAGCCAGTCAGTTTGAGCTTGTGCATGTGTGTGTGTGTGTGTGTGAATAGTAAACATGGCATTCAGAAAATGCAAGCTCAAGAACACTCCCAAAGGAGGTCAGTAAAAGGTCTCTGCAGTAACCCTAATCCTGAAAGCACAGCTTTACAGTGAGCAACCTTCAGCGCCGCCCTGCTGGGTCAATCCACAAAGTGCCACACGTCCTGCAGTGAAAGCAAACACACTCAGGGCTCGATAAACAAAGCACACATCCTGTATCTGTGCTGCTTGGAGACTCAGACAAAGCTGATTAGTCATGGAGACGCTAACAGTAGATGCCTTTGATTTACATTAGCAGGCAAAAAGTTGGAAATTTGTGCAATTAGCATGTGAAAAACTGGGATTTTAGGTATGAATAGGGTTCATTTGGGTTTTAATGTGAATTATATGATGAGCACTTGTGTTCGTTGTTTTGTTTTACTTGTCATAGCCTGACAATATTAATGGTTTTAAAAAAAATCCACTTGTGGATAATAAAGTCAAGTCAACTTTGGAAACAATGCGATCATTTTTACATAATGTTTCATAATAAGATTATTTGTACACAACCTACACACATAAAGTCTGCTGAAATGATCATTTTAAAGTGATATTTCAGATGGCGTTTAGAGGCTTTTGCATCTGAACTCTTCATTTTTAAGTGTATTTCCTATAGAAACACGCTCAATGGCTCTGATGCCACTCTATGACTCCGATGCCCTGCTGTTTCTGTGAATTAATATTATGACCATGAAACCAAGGCGAGAGGAGAAAGGCTAAAACTGTAGATCTCACTGCTGTTTAAATATCAGTCCACTGAGCAAGGACGGGATCCATTGTTTTGTGTGGGCTCCAGTGGAGCAGGGGCCCTCGCGGGTCTCCTCTCCCCCACCGAGAGGCACCATAGCTGGGCTGGGAATGGCTGCAACTCCCCCTCCTTCTTCCAGATACCCAGTGGTGCGAAGTAACAAATTACAAATACTCAAGTGACTGTGTCTGAGTAGGTTTTGTCAGGAAATGTACTTTACCTGTAGTTTTAAAAATGTGTACTTTTACTTGTCTACATTTTTAGTGTGGTTCTTTTACTCCACTATTTACCTTCAACCTGCAGTCACTAATTTCTAATACTGATTTCTTTTCTCTTTGCCATGATGACAGCACATAATATTTGACTAGATATTCTTCAAGATACTAGTATTGATCTTAAAGTGCACTTTAAAGGCTTGACTAGCTTAATTAGATTATAGTTATAATTAGGTAATTAGGCAAGTCATTGTCAATGTTTTTTGTTTTTTCTTGTCTATGGTGATTGGCTAAAGTAGAATAATTCCCCTCCAATCAAATGGCATCATACAGAATAACCCCAAGACACAAAATCAAGTTACACGCAATGACCGAGAGACTTTAATGGACTGCACTGATGAGAAAATGACGATTGTCCTGAAAGATTCACTGAATGACTACAGAATGTTACGTTTTCACACACTCATATGCACAAATTGCATGTTAACGCATCAACCTTTTGCAGTGTAATACTCTGTTAAAAGCTCTATTTTTTTAGTCAGACTTTTAACAAAACCGTAATATTTACAACAGATACTTTTACACTACTTGAGTAATGCTACTTTTTCTTGAGCATGATCTTTCAGTACTGTTTCCACCGCTGCAGATACCTGACACTGACCCTCTCCACTCCTCCACAATGAATAAACAGAAAGTCAAGCGTATGAGCATGAGCATCCGTCAGCGGTTGTCATGGAGGGGAACACTAAAGAAGTTTGGTATGCAATGGAACTCCTTTCATCCTCAATGATGAGGGTTTTAATGCTTTGACCTCTGGGCAGCGGAGGAGGCTTGAGCTGACAGAGATTGTTTTAGATACTTATGGCTCTTGTTAACAAACATAAGAACAGTGATCCATTCTCAGAGAGGGTAACAGGGATGCATTCGTAGGATCAAAAGCGGCGTTGGCCATTTATTGAGTTGTTGAGGAGTCTCTGGCTCATCTTTTTTAATTAAAGAATCTAAAATTAAAATGTATCACAGTTTCCATGAAAAAAAAGTAACGTCCCTGGTTGTTGTAGGAATTATTACTAGTGATTTTCAATTTTCCTTCTTTAGTAGACAAAGCGCAGCTCTCTAAACATAATCCAGGACATGGAATGGAGATAAATTGAGAAATATATTGAGTCACCTCCACCGCAAATTATTGTACCTCCTCACACTCACACACACAATGGACCTTGTATCTTATTGCATTTAAAACAAAGATCAGGGATATTAGGGTTGAATGTATTTAATCTTACAGGAGTAATATAAGTTCTCATGACCCAGTCTCAATCAGTAATTCAGTTTGTATTCCAGTCCTCTTCTGGAATATCCATGCACAAAAACGCATCTTAATACGAAGTGCGCTGCTGAAACAGGTGTAGCGCTCCTGTTTCATTTCACAAAGATGCCACTTGTCCCCTTTTACAGTTGATGTGCTTTGTGTCAGACAGAAAGCAGAGCGCAGAGCAGGGATTTGGCCATCACGCTGAGATGTTTGCTGTGTTGGGAGGTTGTTTCTTGTCCCTAGACTGCTTCTAAATCACATTTGTTCTGGCTCTGCATTGAATTGTGGGTATGCAGGCGAAGGAGGCGGCAGCTGCCACATGAAGAAAGAGCGAGGTGGTGTTACTAAAGGCCAGTCCAGACAGAGAATGAAGCATAAACATTGGAAAACACACACACACGAAAAGTGCCCACATGCTGTTGCTGTATAACGATGATGTGTGTGTAATTTCTCTCATTGGGAAGTTTACACTACAGTGATGCTTTCAAAACATTGCTGAATTTGGTCTAGCCTAAGATAGCAACAGCACATGCAGTAGTGCGGTTATTTGTCTGTTTAGCCAATGGCAGAGAGTGGGAGTATCTGTGTCAAACCTGTTGGAAAACAGCAATTATTACGCCATCTCCTTGAGGCATGTGCATTTAGAGGTGATCTTAAATATACTGTATGCATTTAGATTTGAGATACAGTCAGGTTTCAGTGGCTACTGTATGTTTACATGCATCAGTGTTCGTCAGTCTAAATTAATTGAATCTGATTGCAGATCTGTTTAAATGAACTCTAAACACTGTAATCTGATTCAAATCTACGTTTCAGTTAAAGCATTCGTGTTTAAGGATGGTTAGTATGTTATAATAAAATAAGCTTATTATTTTAAGATGTTTAAGCAGACAATAGTGTCTTAAAATAGAGATATTAGTTTTGATTCTGCACGCGAGTTTTCTTTATACACATTAATAAGAACAATATTTAATCAGTTCCTCTAGAATTTTGCAAAAAAATATCAGATTTTTTTGTGACTAAAATGATCAACCCAGGCTAATTATGGATATGTACCCCAATATACATTTCTGGAGAGCATGAAATGCATATCAGGAGCTACGTTTCTTTGCAGTTTTTGTTTTCACGAATCCACCAGAGGCCGCTGTGTATGCTTTTTGAGATCTTACATTTCTCTCGCGAGTGCCATTCGCGCCTGCTGTTCTCCTGTAAATCCACCAGAGGCCGCTGTGTATGCTTTTTGAGATCTTAAATTTCTCTCGCGAGTGCCATTTTCGCGCCTGCTGTTCTCCTGTAAATCCACCAGAGGCTGCTGTGTATGCTTTTTGAGATCTTAAATTTCTCTCGCGAGTGCCATTCATGCCTGCTGTTCTCCTGTAAATCCACCAGAGGCTGCTGTGTATGCTTTTTGAGATCTTAAATTTCTCTCGCGAGTGCCATTTTCGCGCCTGCTGTTCTCCTGTAAATCCACCAGAGGCTGCTGTGTATGCTTTTTGAGATCTTAAATTTCTCTCGCGAGTGCCATTTTCGCGCCTGCTGTTCTCCTGTAAATCCACCAGAGGCTGCTGTGTATGCTTTTTGAGATCTTAAATTTCTCTCGCGAGTGCCATTCATGCCTGCTGTTCTCCTGTAAATCCACCAGAGGCCGCTGTGTATGCTTTTTGAGATCTTAAATTTCTCTCGCGAGTGCCATTCATGCCTGCTGTTCTCCTGTAAATCCACCAGAGGCTGCTGTGTATGCTTTTTGAGATCTTAAATTTCTCTCGCGAGTGCCATTCATGCCTGCTGTTCTCCTGTAAATCCACCAGAGGCCGCTGTGTATGCTTTTTGAGATCGTAAATTTCTCTCGCGAGTACCATTCGCGCCTGCTGTTTCCCCGTAAATCCCCCAGAGGCCGCTGTGTATGCTTTGAGATCTTAAATTTCTCTCGCGAGTGCCATTTTCGCGCCTGTTGTTCTCCTGTAAATCCACCAGAGGCCGCTGTCGCCTGACTGACTGACTGACTGACTGAAGAAATACGTTTCCGTTAAAAACGTTTCCGTTAAAAACATAAAAACGCCTCTTCATCCACATGAAAATGCAAAAACGCACTGTGATGCATGTTAAGAGCACGCCAAACCAACAGGGGGCGATAATCACACTTCTATGCGGGGTTCACACAAACCAGAAATGAACTATTTGCGTGAACAGAACCGGATTACCGTCCTGTGGGCGAACAACATGAGATCAGTGATGCGTTTGCTGTGAATGTGCAGATTTTTGACTCATTTGTGTCTGCCGCGTTTTGTTTGAACCCAGCCATGTTGGCCAATCAGAAAGGAGAAAACAGCACATGCTGATGTCGTGGGGCGTATATGTGAAGTTTATTTATAAACTAATTTCGAGAGGATCATGTGCTTATGATTAATCACGGCTCGTCCCACATCAGCTCAAGATTGATTCACAAATCAGATGATTCCTAACGCACTATAACTAACTTATCTCAGTATACTTACCTTGAAAAATCCCCCCTTCCACCCCTACTCTCCCTGTTTTCCAGATGGGCGACATGGCGGCCCAGTGATTAGCACTGTTGCCTCACAGCGAGAATGTCTCTGGTTAAAGCCCCTCCTCCCACAGTCCAAAAAACATGCAAGCCAAGTAAATTGAACATACCAAATTGATACCATAGCTAAGCTCTTAGCAAGCCGTATATCTCTTCTTAGCCATCCTATATCTGTCATTTGCCAGAAATTAATCGGGGTAGTTGATTGAGATCTACCTGAGCTCAAACTCCCCTCTCACCCTGCAAACGGGAGGGAGCCCAGAGCTCGAGGATCTCATAAGCTCAGTGCTCTCTCCTGGGACAGCATGCCAAGCAAGCTTTATTATCAGTCATCAGCTAAGTGTGAACTCTTGAATGTATTATAGCATCCACACGAACTCTCTGTGCCTGAAGTTTCAGCGAATCTACAGTGTGTTTTTGTGTTTACAAACAGCGAAGCAGCATAGGAAACAGTGTGGTTTTAAAAATACCCGTGTTCATGTGGACAGGGCCTTAGCGTGGATGTACAGTAGGAAGAGAAAAATATGCATTTTTAAATGAAAACGTGTTCGCATGGACATAAAATGGTGTGTGTGTGTCAGGGCGAGGGGTTTTCCGCCGCTAAAGCACTTCACCTTGGCCCGTGTGCTGGAAGGACAGGCTGATTGAAACGCTCTCTCTCTGGGTGACATCTGCTGTCCTCCTGCTGTTCTGTCACTGGCTTGATTCATGTCCTCCTGCTTTTCTCGCTCTCTGAAAGCCTGGCCACTTCAGCTCAGCGGGAGCTTATCTATGAGGGAGGAGAGAGGGATGAAGGAAGAGACGAGAGAAGAGTGTTAGAACGCGAGTAGATCAAGAGGCGGAGGGCGGACCGGATGAAAATGGGGGAGTAAAAAAATATCAACAAGTATAGGATATATGGGTTGTTGACATTACTGCTCCGGTTGCAGTCCAAACTCATGAGCTGTAAGTGAATTGGATGAACTAAATTGGCCGTAGTGTATGAGTGTGTATGTGAGTGTGTATGGGTGTTTCTCAGTACTGGGTTGCAGCTGGAAGGGCATCCGCTGTGTAAAACATATAGGAATAGTTGGCGGTTCATTCCGCTGTGGCGACCCCTGATATATAAGGGACTATGCTGAAGGAAAATGAATGAAGGAACACGACAGTACATTGCACGACACATGAGAAAAATGAATGTAATTAGTATCTATTAGTAATTAATATGTCTAATATTTCTAGTATTAGTATTTTCTTCAGTGGAAATCTTGTTATAAAAAGTGCTGTTAGTATTGATTATTTTATTTATTTGTGTGGATAATCTCAAAGCTGTCCTATAGTTTGACTGACTATAGTGTAGTTCAGCTCTTATTAATAACATGGGAAATCATCAAGTCATTATCATCATCAATATCTCAGGCCTGATATTACTGGTGGCTGTTTTAGTAAATGACAGTGTGTGTTATTATTTAATCTATCTATTTCTAAAAAACATTTACAGTTGGGTATTTTTATAAATGTTTATGAGGATAATTTGGTAAGAAAAGTAATCTTGTTTTTTCTTTGACATAAGATTATTTCTCCATTGGCAGATTATTTTGCTTGTCTTAAAGAAAAACTCACTTAATTTCGACTCATTAACTCTGAAAGCACGACAATATTTTTGTGTGTCTAGAAAGTGCTTCTTCTTTTAAGAATTTGCAGATGTTTGGACTAGAAACAAGACAAAAACTCAAAGTAAGAAAAGCATTTTTGCTTTGTAAGCACCACTATATGGAGGATAAGTGTCCAACAATCAGGATAAATCACTCTCACAGTATTTTTATGGCTGTTGCTAGATCAGATAATGTTGCGGCTGCAAGTTAATGAGAATTATTGATATTATTTATTGTATTTTATTAACGTCCACCCCTAGCCTAAACCCAACCATCACAGTAATGTAAAATAGTAGTTGTACCGAGTATTATTCAGGTTACCTATTAAATTACCCAATAAATTGTCATTTTTAACGCATACAACCCTAAACCCAGCCGTCACAGTACTGTAAAAATATTAATTATTGTTATACAGTGTCATAAAAAATTTTCCTATTATGATGTACATATCGCACTTCCGGTCAGCCACGTATCTGATCCAGACTTTACCTATTATTATATTATTAAGAGTTGTTTTCCTTCATTTTTGCTCTCATGCCATAGGATATTTTTACAAAACAGCTCAATAAAAAGTTGTGTACACATGTGAAAGAACTGAAGTTATGATATATATATATATATATATTTAATCAAACATCAGTCTTTAAATGACATAAACATAAAAATCTTTTCATTTTTGCTGCCTATTTGTCAACTACCCATAGACAAGATGTGATTGTATATATGTCTTAGACTTAATTTGGAACATGTAAAAAAATTTAATAAATAAATACTGCAAATAATACAACTCAATACAAAACAAATTGAACTCATACATGTCCAAACAATACTACATCTACATCAATGATAAATACCAGTCCATATCAATAATAATAACAACAATCCATAACAATAATCCACAAAATAATCCTCAAATTAACTCTACAGTTTTGTCATTTATAAATAACTAAATAAATCTTCGAAGAAAAGCAGTGATAAAAATCAATCAGGAATTAACAAGGGAATTCCCGCATCACATTAAAGCACGAAAAACATGAGCAAATCTCAAAACTCCCCCAGTGACAGAAGAACGATGAGGCTTATGAGGAGAATTTGGCAGAGACTTCCTGAGCTTTCAACACAGAGGAAAAAAGCTGTCCGAATATGGAAGTTTCTGAGAGCCGTCACAGCGGAGACAATCCTGTTGCTCATTTCCTTTTTTGTTCCAGCTCAGATGAGCTAAAGCAGGTCTTTATGAGTTGCATGATTACAGAACAATTTGTTAATCTCGACGCCGGATTAAGATTTTAAGACTTAACTTGGTCATATGATAAAAAGCTGATAAGGAGATCCGTTGGCGACGAGACCCTTTATGGACCGCTGTTCTCCTAAATGTATATAAATATGTATTTAGTTTGTATATTGATTTCAGGAATAATACTCTCCTCACAGCAAGAAGCTCGCTGGTTCGAGTCCCGGTAGCCAGTTGGCATTTCTGAGTTTGCATGTTCTCCCCGTGTTGGTGTGGGTTTCCTCCGGGTGCTCTGGTTTCCCCCACAGTCCAAACACATGCGCTATAGGGGAATTGGGTAAAACAAAATTGGCTGTAGTGTATGAGTGCATGTGTGAATGAGAGTGTATGGGTGGTTCCCAGTATTATGTTGCAGCTGGAAGGGCAGCCGCTGCGTAAAACATATGCTGGAATAGTTGGCGGTTCATTCCGCTGTGGCGACCCCTGATAAATAAGGAACTAACCCAAAGGAAAATGAATGAATGTTTGATTTATGTACAATACAGTTTGTAAAGTAATATTTTAAATGTCTTTTAGGGGATAAACTATATAAGAAACTTACTTAAGACACGGCAAGTGGATCTATATGGATTTGCATTGTAAATCTTAGTTTTTATTTTTATTTCATGTTATATTTTTAGTTACTTTTCTCTAATTCTGAATTCTAATTCTATAATTCTGCATAAATCCACTGATTTATTTATTTATTTATTATTATTATTATTTATTTATACTAAATACTGTAAAAAATGCTTATAACTATGATTATAAGTCTTATAATCAGGCCCAAAGAAACATTTTCCTTTAATTCTACACAGAAATAGCAAAAATAGTTTATTTTTTCCACTGGTTGCTAGCCTTTATGTTTCAAGAACCAATAAAATATGCATGACTCTTTAAGCAGGAGATGAGACCATGAGCAGACAATGGCATGCATGTATTTTAATACTCTTTTTAATCTGATAAACTCACCTCCCTATTACCATCCGGTGTAAAGTTCAGAGGAGGAAAAAACAAAGAGCGCTTTTAATGAGCATTAAATATTCTTAATAACACATTCTGAATATAAAAAAAACATTATATATTTTAAAACACATCTGAAATCACTGATAATTTCCCCCTTTTTCTATCTTTTTCCCAACATTTACCAATTTAACACCAATTTCCCTGAGTCACATACAGTCACCAAAGCCCCTGCAGTGCCCCATTTACTATTCAACATAAAGAAGATTATTAACATGTTTATAATATGTATGTTGGATCACTACACACGACTCCACTAAAGATTTAAACATGTCATTGTTTATATTTTCACCAGTATTTTTACATTGGTGAGATTTTAAAATCATAAGTTTAGCTTGCCCAATTAAACAAAAAGATAAGTGTACATTGTTGATCATATGAAAGACATTGTCAAGAATGAGGCAACACAAGCACATTTAAATAGCACGTTTCATGCACAATGGTAAATCATAACAGGAATAAAATAAACATAAACAACAAGGAATAAACATAAACAATTATTAAAAACAGATTAAAATGTGTTAAAACAGGTTTTTACAACAGGAAAACGAAAAGAAAGACACAATAGTGCTGTCTGTCGGACGTAGCACAGTGCTCATTCAGTAATATGGGGAATTACCAATGCTTATGAAGCAAGAGATTGTAAGATTGGTTAAAGATCTGATTTCATGACAACCTGTTTTTTGAAGCTCCCCTAGAGAACATCAGAAGAGCCTAAGCTTTAATTGATGTGGTCCTGTTGGAGAGCTAATGCAGCATGTCTGCACACGCTGGCCTTGTTTAGTTTGCTGCCAGAGCCGCAAATGGCCCTTTATTTGTGATTGATGGGGCTCCTGGCCAACTATGGTTCAGCCCACACCGCTCTGAGCTCAAGGGACTGGTTGGATGGGGAGTTGGGTTTGACAGGGTTCAGCTCTACTCGGGCCCCACGCTAAGATGGTAAAGTGAGTTTTTCCAGGTTGTGTTTTTGAAATTGTTTATTTGAAAATGTATATTTTATTTCAATCCAGAATATATTTCTAAATATATTTTAGAGTAAAGAAAATATATTTTCAATTTTACTGTAGAATGTGCAATGAGATCAACGTATTTATTATTTCAAATGTATCTAATGTGTAATTAATTATTATTATTATTAATAATAGTGACAATATCAGTAAAATATACATTATTTTAAGTATGTTGATTGGTTGATGTGCAAATAAATATTTTCTTAATGTTACATATGAGATTATTTTCTTGGATTTAAGTATTTGGAGGGTGCAAAATATTTTAAAATAATTTTAAAATGTATGTATTTATAATATATTTTCAAAATTTATTTATATATTTTTTATTGTATTTAACAACATGTAATATAATATATTTCGTAAATTTTTTATTTATTTCTATTTTTTAAATAAAAGTAAATAAAAAAATTTTATATTTTAAAATAAGTAATTAAAAATGTAAAAAAAATTGTATTTTAAAATGTATTTTCAAAAACTTACTTATAAAATTGTCATTTTATATTTAAAAAAAAAAAAAAAAAAAAAAAAAAAATATATATATATATATATATATATATATATATATATATATATACACAAACACACACACACACACACACACATATATATATATATATATACACAAACACACACACACACACACACACATATATATATATATATATATATATATATATATATATATATATATATATATATATATATATATATATACATATATATGAGTCCCTATGTGTGTGTATGTGTGTATATATATATAGAGAGAGAGAGAGATAGTTGAAGTCTGAATTATTAGCCCCCCTGTTTATTTTTTTCCCCAATTTCTGACATAATTGTTTTAATAACTGATTTATTTTAGTTTTGTCATGATGACAGTAAATAATATTAGACTAGATATTTTTCAAGACACTTCTATACAGCTAAACTGACATTTAAAGGCTTCACTAGGTTAATTAGGTTAACTAGCCAGGTTAGGGTAATTAGGCAAGTTATTGTATAATAATGGTTTGTTCTGTAGACATTTTTTGTAGTACTTTTGTACTACAAAGTAATTTTGACCTTAAAATGGTTTTTAAGAAATTAAAACTTTTATTCTAGCCAATTTAAAAAAGTATTAAAAGAAATAAAAAAATTTAATTATACTTTTTTACCTTGTGGGTTAGAGGAACTCTGTTGTTGTGAATTTAGACTGTGTGATCTTGTTTTCAACTAAACTTTCATCTCATTCTCATTGGTTTACTCCAGTCCCTCTTGGTTTTCTGGGTGTCAGTGTTGGTCGTGAGTTTGATGGCTGGAAAGAGACAGTGATGAATGGGGCAAAGGCTCTCTGATTGAGTTGAAGCAGTTCACACGCCGCTCGCTCACTCGCCCGCCCCTTTCGTTTGCTGTTCTCTTAGTGCTGTCTTTCAGCAGATCGGTGTGTGAACTGGGGGTTTGTTTGTGTGCGAATGTGGTATTTTTCTCACACTCTAATTTGCCATTAAATAGCACGTCTCCAAAGCTGCAAACTGACCTGCTTTTAAATCAACCCCTCAGTGGGATATTTGTGGTCTTGTAATGTTTCAGCCTCAATGCCAGCTTAGGTCTGTCAGTCCCTCTTTTTTTAGCATGCATAGTGAGCTAATTATCTTTCACGAGGTCTCCAAGTTGGCAGCGGCGGTGAAGGTTTGTGAATGGAGGGGTCATTTTGCCCTCCAAACTTTGGCATCATCTTTTGGCATCGGCGCTTTGGTCAAACTGCAGACACCACACGTATGCCTGCACACACTTTGACACCAGCACATTGTGCCCGGGCCACAACAGAATGCACCGCAATTGCAATGGAAAGAAAACAACACACCACCTGCTTGTCTCAGTGTGTGCCCTCTGGAGTGTGCAATTCCAGGAACTTACTTCCTTTTTGAGGAGAACGGATGCCCTGTTGGGAAGTGAAGGAGATAAAGTAAGAATGTGTGTGATAACGACACACAAAGTGTAAGGAAACTTACTTTAAATCGGCTCATTGTTTAATGGGTAAGTGTTTTGGTATCACTTTACAATAAGGTTGTATCAGGTAAGGCCTATATTAAAATGAACTAACAATACATTTATTAATACAGTATTTGTTCATTTTAGTTAACATTAGTCAGTCAGTTGTTCAGTGTTCGTTCATTATAACTCACAGTGCATTAACTAATGTTAACAAGCATGAGTTTGGATTTTAATAATGCACAAGTATTGTTCATAATTAGTTCAGGTTAGTATATACATTAACTAATAAATCCTTGTTGTAAAGTGTGACCCATGTTTTTGACAAATTTGTGACTAGCAGAACGGATAACAACATTTAAACTTGCATCCCCCAACATTAGCATTGATTGGGGAGGTTCTTTCGTCTCCCAGGGATGAATCTACTTAATATGCACGGCCAGTTATACCTTGCAAACAAAAAAAGAACTGGTTTATATGTATAAAAGTTGTATTCCTGCTTCAGAAAGTGTGAATATATATTTTAATGACAAATTTGTTACAAGCAGAACGTATGATAACTTTTAAACAAAATTGTACTGCTGGCGATACGAGCTGTCTTTTTAAAGTCTTTGCATCTCCTTCTTTCTCCAAACATTTTTTCCCAACATAAGCATTGGTTAGGGAGGTTCTTTTGTCTATGAATCTATTAAATATGCATGGCCCGTTATACTCCTTGACACGACTGTATAGTAAATATTCTAACTATTCCAGATCTTATTAAGAAATATTTAGTATGTGCTTCGTTTCTGTGACTTTTATTTCCCTAAAACATATTAACCACACATAATCTTCATTATTTTTTGATGACAAATTTGTGACAAGCAGAACGTATGATACCGTTTAAACAAAAGTGTATTGCAGGCCATACAAGCTGCCTTTTAATGTTCATGCATTTCTTTCTTTAGGCATTTCTTTCCCAACATTAGCGTTGATTAGGGAGATTTTTTGTCTCCCGGGGATTAATCTACTAAATACACTTGGCGCATTATACCTCACAAATAAATAAAAAAAACAGTTTTACAGGTTTAAAAGATTGTATTCCTGCTTCAGAAAGAGTGAATATTTATTTTTAATGACAAATTTGTGACAAGCAGAAAGTATGATAACGTTTAAACAAAATTGTACTGCAGGCTATACGAGCTGTCTTTCCCAACATTAGTATTGATTGGGGAGGTTCTTTTGTCTCTCAGGGATGAATCTGCTAAATAAACATGGCCCATTTTACCTCCCAAACAAACAAAAACTGTTTTGCAGGTTTAAAGGATTGTGTTCCTGCTTTAGAAAGAGTGAATATATATTTTTAATGACAAATTTGTGACAAGCAGAACGTATGATAACGTTTAAACAAAATTGTATTGCAGGCATTACAGGCTGTCTTTTTTAAAGTTCATGCATTTCTTTCCCAACATTAGCATTGATTGGGGAGGTTCTTTTGTTTCCTAAAGATGAATCTACTTAATATACATGGCCATTATACCTCACAAACAAACAACTGGTTTAAAAGATTGTATTCCTACTTCAGGAAGAGTGAATATGAAGATTTTCACACAACTGTATAGTAAATATTCTAGATATTCGATATGTTATTCAAAAATATTTAGTATGTGTTTTTCTGGCCTTGTCTCTGTGACTTTTATTTCCCTAAAACACATTAACCACACATAATCTGCATTATTTTTTAATGACAAATTTGTGACAAACAGAACATATGATACCGTTTAAACAAACTAAAAAATTACTCAACAGCAAAGGTGTTGAAATGAATATCAGACCATCGACAAAGCAAAGATCTCTCTTTTGTCCTTTCCCTTCCTCTTATGTAATCAAAAATCAGCATCTGTGTGTCTCAATTCCTCATGTCGCTGTTGACCACTGTTCCCTTGAGATATGATGCTGACTTGGCCTGCTGTCTGCCGTCATTGTACACGTCTGGATGAGGAGGAAAAGGGGGGTGTGGGCAAGGAAAGCAAGTTAATTGAATTACTCCCAGTGCAGTTATAAGCACAGTTTGCTCTGGAAGAACGACTGAGCTGGAATATGAAACATTAGGGGGAAACTTGAAGTGACCCAGGACACAGACCAGGGGGACCTCATGCACTCATCCGTGAGCCCGTAGCTCATTTTCTCTCAATCTTTCTCCTCCAGTCTAACTCTCTTTCTTTCTCTCATGGACGCCACCCACTGGTTTACCTCTAGTTGACCTCCCTAAGCATTCAGTTCACTACTAACAAGGGAGCATGTATTAGTCTGCGGTATGTAAACGACCGATTGTCCTGTGTCATTCTGAGCAGTCATTATTATTCGGGTCTGATTTAAACTCAGTATCTTCATCATCTCATTCTGGCTGTGGTAAATTGGATTTGTGGCTTGTTTTATTCAATAATGCACTTAGATATACATCTATAATAACTGTCTGTTCTGTCCTCCTTTTTGCTGTAAGACTGGTGACACGGGTCAGACATTCTAGCCTGCGGGATCTTGTTATATATCTCCAAATAATTAGTATCGTAATTAGCATAGCAAAAGGTATTACCTTAAAGTTGACCCCGCACAGAGCAGAATTAGATTCAGTCCTCATTAGCCTCACTTTCTAGCACTGCAGAATCAGCCCAAGGGTGCGAGACATAGGGGTTGACTGGGTGGGGGTATTTTTAATGAAAGACGGTGCACATCTGCCCCCTGACCCAAACCAACCACCTCCCTCCCTCCAACTCAATCCATGTCTTTTCTATAGCTGGACTTTTCATCTTCTTAACCGTGGTCTCATCTCCAGGGGGCTGGGGCCACTCTGGCTCCGTAATAATACCCCCTATCAGATGTCAAGGTGGGACAAATGGTGGCTATTCTCTTAGTAATGGCCAGTGAAATAGGCTCCTGACAGAGACCGAATGAAGACCTGTGTCCCCTCAACACCGTATAGTGCAATTTCTTTTTCCATTGTCCTATTCATGAACTAAAGTGGATTTTTTTTTGTTCTCGCTTGAGGAATGATATTGATGAAATGATGTGATGTTTTGATACTATGAAATTGGATACACACTGTAAAAAATAAATATTCGTTACGCTAAAAAAATGATGCATTGGATTTATTACTATTTTTAAGGTAAGTGGTTGCAAATCATTTATATGGGCTGAATTGAAACAAACTAAGTTTTTAACATTACTAAATTTAATTTGTTTAAATTCAGCCCATATAACTTGTTTGCAACCACTTACCTTAAAAAAATAGTAATAGTAAATCCAATAAAAGTGTCAGAAGGTGGATTTCTCTGCTGAATCATCTGTTGATCTGCATCCCAATCATCACCAATACTGCAGAAGACCTACTGGAACCCACATGGAGCCAAGATTCTCATGAAAATCAGTCAAGTTTGGTGAAGGAAAAATCATGGTTTGGGGTTCCATTCAGTATGGGGGCGTGTGAGAGATCTGCAGAGTGGATGATCAACATCAACAGCCTGAGGTATCAAGACATTTGTGCTGCCCATTACATTACAAACCACAGGAGAGGGCAAATTCTCCAGCAGGATAGCGCTCCTTCTCATACTTCAGCCTCCACATCAAAGCTCCTGAAAGCAAAGAAACTCAAGGTGCGACCAGATTGACCAGCCCAGTCACCAGACATGAATATTATTGAGCATGTCTGGGGTAAGATGGAGGAGTCATTGAAGATGAATCCAAAGAATCTTGATGAACTCTGGGAGTCCTGCAAAAAGGCTTACTTTGCCATTCCAGATGACTTTATTAATCAGTGATTTGAGTCATTGCAGAGATGTATGGATGCAGTCCTCCAAGCTCATGATGGAGTCAGACACAATATTCATTCTGTTTCCACTGCAGCATGAGCACATATTCTATACTGGTCATTATTGAAGGTTCAGTGATGAGACTTTAGTCTAAGCAGAGTCAGACCTTACTGTCCTAATCAAATCATTAATAATCAAGACATGATCAGATTTTATTGTGGTAAATCAAGCATAATCTAGAGGCCTTTACCTTTCATATAAGACACTTCTGATACACAATGATCAACCAGAAGTCAAGTTATTATTTGCTATTCCTAAAACTTGGATAGGCGACAAGACTTTTGTCAGGCAGTGTGTTTGATGATTCATGGTAGTTTCTGTTTATTTACAGTTACGAATTGCATTATGGGACATTTAATCTCTGTTGATTTTTGATGATGAAAGTTCAACTGTGCAGTTTAACTTTGATATTTTAGTAGTTTGAACCAACATACAGTATTGCATAAGGAATAGTATATAGAGGATTAAGTAGGGGAAATAACAGAAAAAAGCACTGGCAGGGTTATTACCAGGGTGTTGAACCACAATTTACAACACCAGCACCGACAATATATCACTTCAAACTCATA
Source organism: Danio aesculapii (assembly GCF_903798145.1). Lineage (NCBI taxonomy): Eukaryota > Metazoa > Chordata > Actinopteri > Cypriniformes > Danionidae > Danio > Danio aesculapii. Next base: position 41,343,188 of record NC_079458.1, read on the forward strand.
AAAATGACAATAAACGTCACTTTTCTAAACTTTTCCACATTAAAAGTTGCTGGAGGAAAGATCAAGGTCCTATAATGCAATTCAAAAGCAACAATATACGACTGAAAACTGTTTATTTTAGACTGTTTATTCATTCATTCATTCGTTTTCCTTCAGCTTAGATTTATTAGTGGTCACCACAGCAGAATGAACCGCCAACTGTTCCAGTTTATGTTTTATGCAGCCATACACTCACATACAGTACACACACATACACACCGGGCATTTTAGTTCATCCCAATTCCCCTATAGCGCATGTGTTTGGACTGCAGGGGAAGCCGGAGCACCCGGAGGAAACCCACAAGGAGAACATGCAAACTCCACACAGAAACGCCAACTGACCCAGCCGGGACTCAAACCAACAACTTTCTTGCCGTGAGGCCACAGTGCAAACCACTGAGCCACTGTGCCGCCCTAGATTAAACATTAATGATATGAAATATATCTTTAGCTGAAAACTATTATAAGATCTAAAATCATACAGCATTGATTTTTAATTCCTCTGATCGATTAAACAATGACCCAACATTGCGTTCATCTTAGCGCTCATATAGCCGCAGCTTTTACATATTTCATGAACCATTCAACACCATTTAAACTCTCATCCAGCTCATGACTTATTTTTCCAAAATTGCAGCAAGTTTGCAGCAGCTTCCTTCACCATGTCAGTGTTATGTTGAGGCTAAATCTCGGAGGTAAAATTAAGCCAATTTAGCTCAGCTCCTCATCATATCCTGTCAGTGGATGATGATACACAGATATCCATCCTGATGACAGAACTTCCTCGAGCTCCTTCAGCTGTGTTTATACTCAATCATTTGGGATTGGTACATTAGCAGAAGTGTGGCACTCTGATGTAGCCTAACCGAGCTCTACGCTGCGGCTCGCTTAGTGTACGCGTTTCACTTAATCAGTAAATGCATATTAGCCATCTTGCCCCCTGGGCAGAACTCTAATTAATTGCTCTTGCTCCTTCCTCAAAACGAGAACAGGATGTTGGAGTCTAAATGAGGGCATTTTGTGGGCTAATATGCTTTCTGTGTTTCTTCGAATTCCAAACTATAAAGCTTTCTGTTTTCCAGCAACATTGCTTTAATGGACAGTGGCGGATGATGGAGTGAAAGGAAACTGAATAGTTTGCTGACGTGCATCATTGTAGAGGGGAATTAATAATGTAGTGGTAGCACCACAGTGTCCTCTTTGTCTTGTTGCCTTCTCCTCGCTTTTCCTGACCGAAAATTAACATGTTTGGATTTAGTCAGAAGGGAGGACAACACTGGAAACAAAAATCAAACATTTTCTAGATCCGGGGTGCCCAAACTTGTCTTATCAAGGGCCAAAAACTAAACTTGAATAATAGTGGTGGGCCAGAGCTAAATACACCAAACCGTTAAGTTGTCAATGTAATTTACTAATTTATTATTATTATTAATTATATAATTCATTACATTATTACTTTAACACTATTATTACTATTATTTCCCTAATTTAGCCAGGAGATCACATTGAGACCGTACTGTCTCTTCTTTCAACGAGAGCTGGTCAAGACGGCAGACAGCACATAAAGTTTCACACAAAAATCATACTAATTTATTTAATATTAATTTATTATATTTAAAATACTTGAATTTTATTAAAATTATGCATTTTTGTACATTTTATAATTAAAATCTTACAATTTAAAACATGAACAATCCCATTTATAACACTAAAAATATGCTTTGCCTTGATTCGCTTGCTGATGTCTTCTGCAATGTCGCTATGCATTAAGTTTCTGTATTTCATTTTTTATATCTGATTCATTCATAACATTTAATTAAAACTTTTAATTTCAGTTTGTTTTTTGTAGCTCAGCAGTTAAAAAACATAGTTATGTTAAATTAGAAATGACAATCTCTGTTAAAGACATTCCCTCGGAAATTCCCCATCGTGCTCCCACTCTTCTCAGATAGTATGGAGGGCCAAATCAAAGGTTACCGTGGGCCAACTTGAGTCTGCGGGCCCTACTTTGGGCATCTCTATTCTAGATCATTCAAAATACTGGTTTGTTTTCAGAAAAAAAAAAACTGAAATGAAAGTTTTTCCTTTAAAGATCCCATTAAGTGCTTTCAAATGTGCATTTTTATTTGATGTTTGACATTATCTCAACCGGCGGGACATAGTGTAGCTCCTCCCCTTTAAAAAAAACAGCCAATAGCATTTTGTTTCACTGCTGTGCTAGTGAGAGAGGTTGAGGTCAGGTGCATTAAATGCGAAGCATCTTAAAGGGGGCGGAGCATGTCAGACACTACAGAGCATTTAATTGGTCAGAAGATGTAATGAAAAACTCAAGGTATGAGGTGACGTGAATAAACCCTTTGATCTATTTAGGTGGGAGTGACAAACTACAAGCTTTACATGTTTAAATTAGTTTTATGTCTTCTAAATTTTGGTGTGCACTAGATTATAGATATCATAAAAACAAACAATACTGATACTTACATCTTTATTTTAATTTCATGTGACCTTTAAGCCACTGAGGTCTTCTGTATCACAGACAATATGAGCTGTCTTTTTTTAAACTTCTCACATTACTTCCTTCAGGCTAGTGACCACCTCCTACCCAACATTAGCATTGATTGGGGAGGTTCCTCGGTCTCCTAAGGATGAGTCCCCTTGCATACTCCCCTCGTGACAAAAAAATGGTACAAAAACATTGTATTCTTGCTTCAGAAAGAGTGAAATTAAGGATTTTTACATGATTTTGTTGTAAATATTTTAGCCAAATATTTTTTTCCAAAAGTCTATTAATATTTAGTGTGTTTTTTGCTTTGTTTCTGTGACTTTTATTTCTATGAAGCATACTAACCATGCATAATCTTCATTATTTTTGGTAATGCAAGCATATACATCCATCTTTGTTGCATATCATTGTGGCAATAAGCACAAATGTCAGAGCATATCCAAAGGCCCCCAAATCCTCTTAGACCCCCAGAGGGTTAAACAAGGATAATAATCAGTCAGGAATAAATTCATCTTATTTCAAGCCAAAAACAAGATTATTTTGTTTACCCAATTTGGCAGATTATTTAGCTTGTGTAAAGCAAAAACTCGATTAATTTTGACGTGTTTTTCTGAAAACAAGACAATATTTTTTACTTGCCCAGAAAATGCTTCTTGAATTAAGAATTTTTAGATATTTTGATTAGAAACAAGATAAAAAGTTGAAGTGTTTTGGGGTTTTTTGCAGTCAAGTGATTGTCTCAGAGGTATGAACAAAGAAAGAAGATCTTTGCTAATGCTGTTTCACTTCTGATTGCAATTTTCAAAGCTTCAACTAAAAAGTGCTGTAATAGCGTTCATCTTTTGCTGCTGTTTTATTTCATCCTTTACTGCTACCTCTTCCACAGGGATATTTTCCTAATAAAGCCTGTAGTGAAACTGCTAGCGGTGCAGTATTGCAGTAATTCCCTCAAAATACTGGAATTCATTAATGTGATTGTTGGGAATCCGCGTCTCTCTCTCTCTCTGTACAGCCTAATTAGCAGTGCTAATGAAAGCGGACACACTAAATCCATCACTGTTAATCATAATTGCCGTTTATGAAAGCGTGTGGCGTGGTCTCCTGCACCGCACCCATTTCAAATTGATTAGCATCTAAAAATACGTCTGAAAGATTAAGCGTGATGCCCGAGACCTCTCCAAGATTGTGGCTACTAGGGCTGGGCTGCTGTAATTTACTTTTGCAGGATTGAAAAGTATTGAACCGCTGGACATGTCCACACCCTTTACCACCCTTTTATAAATGGTGCTATTCTGATCATTTAGGGTCAGGAAGAAAAACTACACTGTAAAACAAATGCTGTATTTAAGTTGGGAAAACATGTACAGATTAAGTTGACTTGTACAATTCTGCAAATGTAAGTGGATTGAACATAAAACAATAAGTTGCCCCTCCAAAAACCTCAAAAGTTGTGTGGTTTAGCCTCATTTTATATAAGTGGTTTGAACAAACAGGATTTTTCAAGTGTAAATAATCCTCGCTGCTGCTGTATCCCTTCTAGCAGCAACCAAAAGTGATGCCCTTTTCAATAGAGCGAGTTTCTCATTAAGAACATCATAGTGAAAAGTGCTATACAAATAAACTTAAACCTGTTTCAACCAGTCATTTCAATAGAGACAGGCCAAAATAAACAAAAGCACCACTAAGCCGTTACTCGGTTATCATAAAGCTCCAAACTGCCTTCATAGCAGTAGCCTGCAGTCATAGCCGTCCCTCTGCACGCTGCAGTAGTCACATGTAAACTAATAACTCCATCAGGGACAGTTTTCATTCTCTGTACTGTTGTAACGGACTCTGGTCTCAACCCCAACTCCTTTTTGTGTGTGTGTGTGTGTCGGTCTCACCAGCGTTTTGAGTGACAGCAGCGAGGTTATTATCCTTCCAAACGCAGCTTGCGGCTGCAGGAGCCTATTACCGTTGGCTTGGTTAACGCTTGTCACATGCTATGGAGAACGGTGGACAGTTTTGGTGAGCGAGCTGCTGCCTTGTCCCCTAAAGGCTTGTGCTGTTAAAACAGAAAAAATCCAGCTAGCTTCGTGCAAAACGTTAACCTTGCTCAGCATGGGTGTCTAAGTGACGGTGTGTTGGGATTTTTTTTGCACATGATTTTCCTGTGTCAGAGTCCCTCAATGGTTTACAGCCTCACAGCAAAACAAGGGCTGCTTCTCAATTCCAAGAACGCAGAGAACGGACTTCTTGTGGAGATTAGTCTTGCCAAGTTAGAAGCCTTGAAAGAACTCGGGAGACTGTGAGAACACAGAACACGTCCTGTGAGAAATTCACAGATAATCATGTAACCTTCAGGCATGTTTAATGGAACAATTAATAAAACAATACAGCTTTAATACAACGATCAGTTTCTGTATATATAACATGCAAAAAAGCCTTACAAATAGACTTTGCACAAAACTAATAAAACAGATTTTAATATGAAATTCAGTAAATAAACACCCTAATGCAGGCATGTCCAAGCTCGGTCCTGGAGGGCCGGTGTCCTGCAAAGTTTAGTTCCAACCCCAATCAGACACACCTGGGCTAGCTAATCAAGCACTTACTAGGCTTTTTAGAAACATCTGTGCAGGTGTGTTGAGGCAAGTTGGAGCTAAAATCTGCAGGACACCGGCCCTCCAGGACCGAGTTTGGACACCCCTGCCCTAATGTGTTTATGCTCTTATTATGATTTTTTTTTCATGTTAATGTTTACTTTCACCGTTTCATTTAGGGAAACTCTTGAGATAAATAAGAGATGTCTTGGAACTTTAAAATTAAAAATACTGCACTTCCCACCTCCTTTATTCAGCTGCAATGACTTGTGGGACTTCTAGCGTGAGTACTGAAGTCTGCATCGATGCATCTTCAATATTAAGAACGCATCAGGGTTCTGTCGTGGTTTCTGAACTGGTAACCATGACAGAACAAACAAACGTGCATGGTATTGGAACTGAACGGTTGATGATGACTACATGAACACGAGGATGCAAAATCACTTAAGAATGCATATTAAGAAACCGTCAATGCCTTTGTTAATTAGAGGTTCTGTCTTGTAATGGTGGCTTGAGAAAGGTAACACACACTATGTATAGTGTACTATATTGGATGCATCCACACTAGGCTATCCGAATTGTGCCTGGGTGTGTATCTTGGTTTGTTTGACAAGTGTGAGTGTTCCGAATCGGGCCCAGGCGTGGTTCAGTTGGCTGGCCATGAGCTGGTTGGAAGAGGTGTGCCAGAGCGTGGTTCAGTTGGGCTTTGGCATGCTAGGCTTGTAGTGTGAATGCAAAGCATGGCTAAGCCTGAAACTGAAGATGCGGCATCACATGTAAGGAAATATTTGATATGGATTTATTAATCATTCTTACTGGTCAATCAAAGTGAACTGTCGTAGTTTATTAAAGACACAAACCCCTCACTGCATGACAGCTGCACCTTCAGCAAACCTCCTAATACGTGCTGAGGACATTTATGCGTTAAGCGTCAAAAGTGCTGGATCTGTTGAGCTAAATATTTGACTGTTACTGCATCCCAAACGACTAAAATAATACAAAGCACTATAACTAAAGCATTGTCCGCCATGCTGAGCGAGAGCACTTCTCTTCCTGTTAAACTGAACAGTCACATCATCGATGATGGAAGCGTGCTCCGGCTCAGAATGTAAAATGCAATGTGAGTGCAGGTCATTGGGGGAGAGGGGAAGGGGGACAAGCATGCTTCGGCACAGTTCAAGGCAACTGTACATAGTGTGAGTACACCCTTGTATTACATAAATGTCTTCTTCTGAGACTAATTTCTAAACACATCTCCTCCTAAACTGTTCAAGCTACAACTAACTCCAAACAGGTCTGACTCTGGTTGCTATAAAAACGGATGTGACTTGCGGTTTTCCAAAAAATGACCTGGAAAAATCAGAAAAGTCCCATAGACTTAACATTGGACCAAACTTTCTGACCTTATTACTTTGCACCAGACCATCACACAGACTTCAGGCTGGGCTCATTTAACTCAGACTACCAATCTGCCAATCATGGATGACCTTTCAATTTAGTAGGTAATGTTTGGGTAATAAGGGGGTAACAACAATATATTCAGCACGCAATGAACCCTGGAAGTAAATAGAATTTACAGTGTACTGTGCACAGTTTATTACAGGTTATTATTACACAAGCATTACAGTTTGTACCCTTATACCTGCACATATGTTCTTTATACTTATACTATACTTACAGAGAAGTGCAGTTAGCGTGTTGTAATCTAAAGCGTTACCAATTTGTGTGTATGATTGATTGGTGAATGAGACTCATTATGTTTTACTCGTCAACAAAAAGCTTCTTGATTTAGGAATTTTTAGATATTTCGTCTAGAAACAAAAGAAAACTTCCAAAATAAGAGCTCTACTGCTATCAAATGCTCTTTCTTTAGGACAATGATGACTTGAACATCCCCTCCTCTGAAAGGAAGAGATGAGAAAAGAGTGATTGTTTGCAAAAGGGCACGTCGAACCCAATCTTTCCCAGTAGTGATGGATAAAGTGATCTGCTCTATTGTAGATCATGCCAGAGATTGGCGTCACCTTGGTCATATTTCATTTCCTATGCTTATGGGGTGTAGGTAACAGCGCTGTGAGTCTATGATAAATTGTTAGCTTGTTCTTGATTGTCTTAACCCCAGGCGTGCAAATAAGAGCTACTTTTCCCATCTGACTGTTCTGGATTGCGTGGCCATTACTATCCCTGCAGACACACTTGTCTGCTAACATTGCGAGGCAGTGAAGCGAAGGGCTCCGAGAATTAGATTCATCCTTTTTGGTTTAATTTCCCTCTTGGATTGGCAGGCTATTTTCACTACTATTATTGTGTGTGTGTGTGTGTGTGTGTGCCTTGTATTCCAAATGTCCCCAAAGGTATAGCAATACCAGTTAATTTTGACCTTTTGGGGACATTTTTTGGTCCCCGTTAGGAAAGTGGCTTATAAATCACAGAGAATTAAGTATTTTGCAAATATAAACGTGCAGATTGTTTCCCGTGAGGGTTGGTTTAGGAGTAGGGTTGAGTGGGGAAGAGAATATACCGTCTGAGCAGTAAAAAAAAAAATGGTCTATGGGAGGTCCCCATAAATATATCTGTGTATGTGTGTGTGTACTTGGTTTACGAGGAAATTTGTATAATGACATGGGTATGACCTAGTTGTAATATATTAAGGTGGTTTATGAGGACATGACTGGTTGAATGTCCTTATAATTCGAGATACATAACATTTGTATTTATTTAATTAGTATAGAGGTAGAGCCATATAACCAACTGTCTTTTACTGTATAAAATGTTACACCTGCGGAGAGTCCTTGTAAACCACCAAAAACAATGTGTCTTTGTGTGTGTGTACTTGTTTTGGTGGTTTATAAGGAAATCTGTATAATGACATGGGTATGACCTGGTTGTACTCCATCCATACTCCAATCATCCTGTAAGGTGGTTTACAAGGACATGACTGATGTGCTCATAATGCAAGATATTTAAAAATTGTATTTAATGGGGTCTTTTGACAGTCATATTTAGCCAGTTTTATATATGTTATGCCTATGAAGAGTCCTTGTAAACCAAAACCAGTGTGTGTGTGTGTGTGTGTGTGTACTTGTTTTGGTGGTTTACAAGAAGACTGTATAATAGCATGGGCATGACCTAGATGTACTCTATTAGGGTGGTTTATGAGGACATACCTGATGTCCTCGTAATTCAAAATGCTAAAAAATCATATTAAATTGTGTCTTTTGACCCAAAATCAAATCAAAATTGGGCTGGGTATAGGGGGTAAGGCTATATAATAAGCGTTTATTACTGTATAACATGTTACACCTATGGAGAGTCCTTGTAAACCACTAAAACCAATGTGTGTCTACTTGATTTAGTGGTTTACAAGGAAATTTGTATAATGACATGGGTATGACTTGGTATACGAGGACTTGCCCAGTGTCCTCATGATTCAAGATGCTTAAAGATATATTCAATGGGGGCTTTTGACATTCAGATTTTGAGGGTTGGGTTTAGTATAAAATACATTAGGACTATAAAGAGTCCTTGCATGCCAATAATACCATCGTGTTTGTATGTGCATGTGTGTGTATTTGTTAGACGGGGCCTCACAGTTCCTAACATCAGTCCAGTTGTGTATCCCGAAAGATTCTGAACAGTCAGTGAGGTCGAAGGCAGAGCAGACAGACAGAAAGGGAGGGAGGACATTAAAAGCAATCTGTCTGCTGTCTCTTCTGGGGTCATAAAACGAAGCAGGCGGAGACCGGGTGGAGCGAGAGCATGCTTATAGACCCGCGGCAGGTGGAGAGGTGTCTGCTCTGAGAAATTGGGACTCTGTACTTGATGAAAATGCTTTACACCTTTCTTCTTGGCTTCAGGGGCCAAACTCCATTTTAAAATTGGTCCCTGTTGCTTTACTTGCTCTGTTAACAGCAAACTCCATCTCGCAGATCCAGACCCCCGCAACTTCTCAAAGAAATAGATGAACAAATACTGTTCTACACAAAGCACTCTGGGAAAAAAAAAAGTCTTTTGCTGGATCTGAAATCACCCTCATTCACTATCCCCTACATTAGTCCCCTAATATAGTTATCTTAAAGGAGTGAATGTAAACAAGTGAGGGAATTGGAGCACTACTGAGTGCACTGAAGGGATTTGATTTTGTTTGATTTGTTGGTTGATAAATCCCTCAGATGGGTTGGATTTTACACGTCTTGTTAAGACTCTGTGATATTTACTTAGCAAGATGTCTATTAGTAATGAAACAAAGTATTTTGATTTCTGTGTTGCTAATTTAATAATTAAATAATAATTTGAGTGTAGAAATAGTGCAGAAATGTACACTAGCTATGTTTCCATCCGCGTATTTTATGCAAATTTTGATCAGTCGCATTAAAAATTGTTAAATGTAAACAACAAGATGTGCATACGCATAAAATACACATAAAAACGTATGCGCACAACTGAGTAGAATACACTTTTTAGTCATTTAACGCTTTCTATTAGTAACGAAACAACATATTTTGATTTCTGTCTTGTATACAACATATACACTTTAATGAAATGATAATTAGAAACGTACACTAATAGGATTCCATTGTATACGCCATCTAGTGGTTAGACACAGAAATTCATTCGGCGTGTGAAATCTTAGTGCATTATGGGTATTTTCTTGCTGTTGAGTGTACATGGGTTACACACTTGTTATTGCAGTGCATTGTGGGATTGATTGAGTTCACTTCAGATCATCCACTACGCATTAGGACACCATTAGAAATGGTTGCTCCCTCAAACAGTGCGCTATTTAAGCATATAGGGGAGTGATTTCAGATACGGATTTTTTCTGAATGTAAAATACCCTTTGCAGTCAATCCCATAATGCCCTGCAGATGATTAAACAGGGCCAAGTTGGCGCTCAGCATCCACTCAGTTTACAGAATGAAAGCCTATGCCGAGTAGTCTTTAAAAACAGGAATGAGAATGTGGCTAGCATACTTAAAGCCATTTTTTTTTTTGTAAGCAGCCTTGAGGCGACTACTGCAGCTCCATCTGCATCTTCTTCTAATACCTCCCACTCCAGCTTTACAAGGTCCATCTGTGTTAGGGAACAAGTGCCGCGCCTGAACAAAAACACAAAAAAACAAGATTTCTGAAAGTGAAAAGACTTTACATGCATGTAAAGAAGAAGCCTGGCGCTTTTCAAAGGGACAGTGAAGAGGATGTCGTGTAGTACGGTATAATATTCCCTCCGATGTGACTACGGTTGTGTGATTTTCAGACTGACTGCTGAAATCTGATAACACACCTTTGATTCTCACGGCACCACTGAGGAGGAAACCACTTCTTAACCCCCCCAAATCTTTGGCTGGATAACGCCTGCATCAATTTTTCAAAAGTCTGGTCACGCTTGGGTTTACCTGGGTGGGATTTAAAGTAGAGAGAGAGAATATCTGTGTGTGCGTTTGTGAATATGTGTGTGTCATTCAGCTAAACATAAGAGCGGGGTGAAATTACCAGAACAGACGCATCTGAACAAGACTGATGCTCTCCATCTTGAGCTGGGACGCTACTGTCAAAGATCTTCACACATTACTGCACCTTTCCCAGATGTATTCGCACCAATCCTCCATTCAACATGCAAATGCACGGCTTTTGAAGAGTGAGTTTGGTTGGGACTTGGATGTTCTTGCTTAGTCAAGTAATGCTGATGCTACACAGTGCAACCTTTTGAGTAATGTTGCTGGCTAACTTTGGGAAATGATGCTATAAATGAAAAACCAGGTGAGACACAGGACAAGTAATTAGGGCAAAGGTTTACAGATACAATATTGTTGTCCATTTTTAATAGGAAAGAAGGCAAAATTGCCTAGCAATATTGCTCAAAAAGTTGCCTTGTGTATCATCAGCATAAGAGATTTTGATATTGAGGTAGCACTACAGTATAGGGACCAATTCTCTTTATTACTTAGTGGCTTATTACCTGCCTGTTATTAATATATTGTCTGTTTATTAGTACTGATTCAATCCTAATTTGATTAAAAATAATTCCTGACATTTATATAGTGTTTTCTGGACATTCAAAGTGCTTTACACATTGGGAGGATCTCTTTATCCATCACGTGATGGCAGCCATATTGGGCCAGACCGCCCCCCACACACCAGCTGATTGGTGGAGAGGAGACAGAGTGATGAAACCAATTATTATATGGGAATGGTTAGGAGGCCATTAAGGGCAAATTTGGCCAAGCTGCAGAGGTTAAACCCCTACTTTTTTTCGAAGGACATCCAGAGATTTTTAATGACCACAGAGAGTCAGGAGCTTGGTTTAACATCTCATCCGAAAGACGGCACTCACTGTGCAGTATAAAGTCCCCATCAATATACTGGGGCATTAGGACCCACACTGACCGCAGGTTGAGCGCCCCCTGCTAGTCTCACTAACACCACATCCGGCAGCAACCTAGCTTTCCCATGTGGTCTCCCATCCAGGTACTGACCAGGCTCAACCCTGCTTAGCTTCAGTGGGTGACCATGAGAGAGTCCCTAATCCTACTTAATACCTAAACCCAACTACTGCCTTATTGACTATTAATAACAAGGAGTTTATTGAGGCCAAAATCACAGTTAATGTTTCGTTAAATCAAGAATTGCACCTTAAAATAAAGTATGGCCAATGTTGTATATACTGTATTGGGTGGCTGTAACAACATTCCTACGAGATGTGATAATCTACCTCTAAAATCAGAGAGCAAGTGCTTGCTTGATAAAGTTGTTACAGCTCTACATCACAAAATAAAGGCCTTAAGACTTTTAACACTCTTTACGAAGACCACAACTCCCATGATTCCACACTCAGTCATTGCTTCATCAAACTAAGTTGTTGTTTGTTGTGAATACACGCCCTCTAGTGGACTAAATCACATACTGTGCCTTTAAAGTCTACAAATTGATATCATATTTCCACATAGTGCATATTTTTGTAGTCTGCAATGTAAACAGTGGCTCAAAGACTAAATGAAATGAAATTAAACTTGACAAATAAGACTCTACATTCTCACGGTGGTCTTAAAGGTACAAATTAAATTAAATACGGTAAGAAATTCTGGTACCATTCATTTCTACATCTGGAACAACCTTATTTGATTACTGGGTTAGATAGATATAAACACCCCACATGGAATAAATACTACAGTAAAGTACTTGAATTATTGTGTTGTGGTCTATATATAGTTACCATGGTAACATAACAACTACAGTAATATAAACAAATGACCCAATACTGTAGTTTTCTACAACTATAGCGTATATTATACCACAATACACCACAGTTTACTGTAGTAGACACCACATTATAGTTCATCAGTTCGCTATATTTAATACAACAGTATGCTGAAGCATTAACAAAGAGTATGAAACACTGTAATACACACAGTATATTACACTATACAATAGTATAGTTCAAAAACACTATAAATTACTATAGTATTTTTTTCACATGGGTACCAAATTGTATTTTCACTCTAATGGTAGTGACCATGTAGATTCATTTGGACTTTGGTTATATGTGAACTGATCTAACATAATGATCTTGATGATCAATCTAAACTTTTCCCTCAGATCTCTGTATCATTTGACCTGTGTTAGGTTACTCAGGCTTAGCAGAATCCTAGGCAAGCCAGGATGATGACAGAAAACAAAAGAAGTCTTTGGGAGAGTTAATGACTGTGTTTTATGGCCACTGTGCTGTGAAGGCAGTGAGTAAAAAGCCGTAAGTGCATTGGCTGGATTCCTGTGTAAATGTAGCATGATGAGACTGAAGGTACAGACTGATAAAGCAGAAGAGGAGAACAGAGCTTGTTTGTGTGGGTGCATGAGTTCTGTTTCCACAGCTGGCCTTAAGAGGAAGAGGGCAGGGAATAAAAAACAGAACAGCAGGCAAAAAAATGGCAGCGAGCACAAAACGGTAGACCCAGGCCAAACAGAGTGAGGTCATCACGCCGCAAACGTCATGTTGCTTGAAAAGGCCAGTGGGGCTGTTTGTGTTTGCACGTGTGTTTGTTTTTGTTATGCTCATGTTTTTCTGAGTCACTAAAAAAGAATAGATGCATCAATATTTATTTAGAAATGGAGTATTTGTTTTTAATATCTGTTTATTATTTTTAAAGCATTATATGTTAACGTTATTCAAGTATAGATTTTTAAACAAAAATGTAGACAGTGGCATGTGTTGTAGTACTAGTAAAGTTAAAAAAATGTGTGTTTACACAATAAAATCTAATATAAAATCAAAAATAAATACAATATAATTATTTTTATTTGCTTTATTCCCCCTAAGGGTGGTCCAATTGATTCAAACTAGCCTTAACCATTATACACTGATATATTTACACTGATAATAAGAGTCATAAGGGTCTCCAGTTAAGTGACCTCAATTTAATTGAAAAGAAATCTGACCATGCACAGATCTAAATATAATGACACGAATGTAAACAATTTCAGTTCAATTTAAATAGCTCTTTTTAACAAGGTAGATGGGTTTGTCCATGTTTGACCCAACTATTTGGCTAGAGACCACCCAGTATTTTTTCATAAGTTTAAGTTCAATCGTGCAGCATAATTTTGCTCCCCTTTATCTTACATTTGTGTGCCATTTTTTGATCATTTCAGTGCTCAGGTACCCATTAATTCCCAACTGTTGGATCTATTTCATTCATTATAATCAATTATTTGGCATTTTTGGGCGTTCTGTACACTCTAAAAATCCTGTGTTGTTTAAAACCCAGTGTTGGATAAAAAGATGGACAAGCCCAACATTGGGTTATTTTTTTCCTCAGTTAAATTTAAACCACACTTTTTAACACAATATATGCATTTGTCCATATTTGACCCAACATTGGGTTACAAAAACACAGCATTTTTTAATAATGAAGTTCACATTTATTATTAAGTTTAATTCTAACTGTGCAGCATCATCTTGTGCCGTTTAATTTTAAATTTGTGAGGCATTTTTGTTAATTTCAGTTCTCATTTCTCATTTATTTCAGACTCTGATTGCATTTATCTAATTTTTAATAATCAATTATTTGGATTTTTTTACTTTACATTTCAAACCCAGTTACAAAATGAATTCCTTTCAATTCAATTTAAATGAGACTTTTTTTTTATATAATTATTTTTTGTTGAGAGAGAACAGGTTACAGACAGGAAAATATTGGGAGCAGAGAGAAGGGAATGGTCGGCAAGGCCGGTTCCCTCAAGCCGGGAATCGAACTCTGGTCGCCGTGAGCACCATGGTGCTAAATGTCAGTGCATTTAACCCCTAGGCTATTGGTGCTGACTAAATGTCTATTTTTAACCCCAACAATTGGGTTTCCCATATTTTTTAAGAGTGTAAATGCCAGCGCAGAGTGTGGTGTTTTACTCCGGCATGGCCTGTCTTTACCTGTCCGCTTAAATGTGTGTGGAGTGTATGTGTAGCATTAGAGCGGTGGCGTCTCTCTTCTGTGCTGTGACTGATGGAGTTTCCAGCTCTCCTCCATCAGACCAGCCAAGCGCAGAGACACGGGTGAAGTCATCTCTACATTACCGGCCCCTCAGGGGACACAATTTCAGAGCGGCACGCTTCTCATATTCGTCCCAACCATTCACACACACACGCACACACTCATGCCGTCCCCAACGGTGTGAAACAAACCCACCTTTATAACACTGAACGCACAGTATGAGACGTGGCCCAATTTTAACGCTTCCCGTAACCCTCTGGACACACTGACACACAGACATACATTCTGCCGTCTGCCTTCATTACAGTTTCACACATTTCCTAGCCCTCCTGAATTATTATTTTCCCCGGATTTCTGTTTATCAGAGAGAAGATTCATTCATTCATTTATTTATTTTATCTCTACCGTGATGACAGCACTTAATATTAGACTAGATATTCTTCCAGACACTAGTATTCAGCTTAAAGTGACATTTAAAAGCTTAACTAGGGTAATTAGGGTAAAGTTAGGGTAATTAGGCAAGTCATTGTATAACAGTGGTTTGTTCTGGAGACAATCCAAAACAAAAAAGTCTTCATCCACGTCATCTTCACAATAAAACAACAGCATGTCCAATAGATGAATAAACATCACCATATTTTAAAAGATCATGCACCCATTGGCTAAATTCTCCATCAGTCATACTGGAAAGTAAGTTACTGGCTAAATTCTCTGACAGCATATGCAGAACATTAAAACACACGACTGCTTTGTTTAGATTTTAATAACTATAACTGACTTTTTATTCAGTTTGTGGTCTCATTTTGTTTGTGACACTGTACGCTATGACATTGTCAGACTTTTTTACTAGAAAGACACTATTTTTGCCCGTGAGTAACAGTAAACAATGTAAACAACAGGTCTAGGGAAGAAATGATGACATAAACAAATGAATAACCATTCATAATTCAACACTCGTGTGATGGTGGACTAATGTGTTTGATGGGATGTTATTCTGAGGATTCTTACCTTTCGAAATGAACCCTTATCACTTACAATGATAAGTATGTACTCCATATTGGGCTGGGAGATATGGCAAAAACGCAATCTCGATAATTCTTTTCCATAGTGATTGATAACTCTATATATATGCTTAGAAATAAGTTGGTAATGCTTCTAGATTTAAAAGAGTACCCCAACAATGACTGAAGCCACAAAATTTAGAGGGTCCATTGAATAGGATAATATTTCCGGGCAATACTTTTCGGTGGCCGAAAATTCAACACATCTCCAATATCAACACACTTTCAGATTCCCATTGTTTTTAGATTCCCATTGTTGTACATTTCTGCTGTGTGATCGGCTCTTAGATCAAAGTCCACAGCTCATCATTGTTATCGACATAAATTTTATGGCGATTCGATATAATATCGTTTATCGACCCAGCCCTTACTCCATATCTGATGAGTGTTTTCTGTATGACTTACACAAATTTAGCAAATACATTCTCTCATTGAAAAACAATTAGCTACAATGGCTGCTTGAGGGTTGTAGCTTTAGACTGATGTATAGTTTGTCAAGATTACTCGTGCCGTTTTTGATGTAATCTATTCTTAAACACTGACATGTACAAAAACAGCGCCCCAGTGCATCCACATCCTGACGCTGGTTAATTAGGGTAAAGTTAGGGTAATTAGGCAAGTCATTGTCTGGAGACAATCCAAAACTAATATTGTATAAGGGGACTAATAATATTGACCTTAAAATGGCTTTAAAACAATTAAGAACTGCTTTTATTCTAGCCGAAATAAAACAAAGAAGACTTTCTCCAGAAGAACAAATATTAGGGGAAATACTGTGAAAATTTCCTGAATCTGTTCAACATCATCTGGTAAATAGTTGACTGTATCAACTGTATGTGTAGCAGGTGGAACAGTCCATTTCCCAGAGCGGGGGGGTTTTCATATCATGCACATAAATCTGTTGATCAGTGTTGTAGCGCTCCTCTCCGTTTAATGAATTGATATTATGCATTAGCCAGATTTTGGTTTTGCATCCCTGATGAGTTTCAAGAAACCAAACCGCGATTCTTTGAAAAGAAATAAACCGTTCAGCTCCCCATGATGCTTTGCTCCCCTTTCCTCCCGCCGTTCCGGGTGTCAGGGGTGATTAAATGCCATGGAAACAAGACCCTGCTGTCAATCATCCCGCGCTGGATTGAAATGCAGCATTATTTGATCAGTATGCAGAGTGTTTCGCACAAACAGACTCAAGACAGACGGGAGTTCACTTCAGCTTTAGGTTTTCAGCTGAGGCAGGACCACCCACCCACTCTCGTCTTGTGTTACAGACACAATATTAGCATGTGTGTGTGTGTGCATGTGGGTTTTTGTGTGTGCACGTGCTGCAAACTGTCGCGACTCTATTATGTGGCAGCACAAGCCAATAGCTTTAGGGTTGAAATTCTACTTTGAGGACAACTGGAGCGTGTGTGTGTGTGTGTTTGTGTGTGTGTGTGTATAAGCAACACCTACTGTACATCTTCTCATAATATAAAGGTTGTCTAAACAAGCATATTCTGTCAAATGTATTTGAGTATTAATATCTTCCAGCATTCATATGCTGCAATTTATCTGCTCGGTTTTTAGCAAACACACACACACACACGTTAGTTTGTTTCAGTAACAATTAAGTATAGTCAGGTGGACTCACTCGTCCACACACAACCTAGTGATTGTTTTTAGAATGGTGGCTCAGTGGTTAGCACTGTTGCCCTACAGCAAGAAGGTTGCTGGTTCGAGTCCTGGCTGGGTCACTTGGCATTTCTGTGTGGAGCTTGCATGTTCTCCCCATGTTGTCATGGGTTTCCTCCGGGTGCTCTGGTTTCCCCCACAGTCCAAACACATGCGCTATAGGGGAATTGATCAACTAAATTGGCTGTAGTGTGTGTGTGTGTGTGTGTGTGTATGGGAGTTTGCCAGTACTAGGTTGCAGCTGGAAGTGCATCCACTGTGTAAAACATATACTGGAATAGCTGGCGATTCATTCCGCTGTGACGACCTCTGATAAATAAGCGACTAAGCCGAAGAAAAATAAATAAAAAATATATATTCCTGAAAATGTCCATAACACTCTAGGTTCACTCTTTCAACTACTGTCAAGCATTTCTCACCATAATACATGTTTTATCAAGACTACGGCTGCATCCGAAACTGCCTACCACTCAGTAAGAACTGCGTTTGAATTTAAATGTACCGTTATAAAAGTACTTTCTATACAGTATGAATGGAATTCAGACGTACTACATCTGCCATTTTGTCACGATCACGTGACCTACCCGCATCAGTTGCATCGCTTCACTCTCATTCATGAATTCTTTCGTGGGGCATCATGGTGTAGACATGATTATAACACTGAGAGCACGAGGATGGATGTTTTTAAAAATACATTGGCAGGAGGCACTTTATATTGAACTGAAGATCATATCTAATGTTTTAAATCTACATTTTTTAATGCATTTTTTATCATCTCTTATGGGCCCTTTTTACAAGACGGTTATGATGTGATTAATGATCATCAGCATCTAAAATGCTTTAAAGTTTAAAGGTTGTCCAAACATGCGTATTCTGTCAAATGTTTTTGGGTATTAAAATCTTCTAGCATTCATATGCAGCAATTTTTCCGCCTGTTTTTAGCAAACACACACACGTTAGTTTGTTTCAGTGACATTTATGAAGAATTTGAGCTCTTAAGACAGCATAAGGATAGTCAGGTGCAGAGGTGGAAAGTAACGCATTACGTTTACTCACGTTACTGTAATTGAGTAGGGTTTTTTTGTGAATTTGTACAATTTGTAGCGCTTAAAATCTGTAATTTTACTTTTACTTAAGTGTGTTTTGCCTCAAGTATTGTACTTCGCTACATTTTAAATCATATCCGTTACTGTGGAAAAAATAATTAATTAATTAATTAATTAAGTGAAAAAGTAATGCAACGGGGGAGTAGTAGTACTTTTACTTGAGTAGAATATTTTACTCTTTTCACCTCTGGTCAGGTGCACGCACATGCACACTCACACACACAGTTCCCCAAACAACCTAGTCACTGCTGTGATGGTAAATGTTCAGATGAATGACGATGTGTGTGTTTCTCTCTCTGCAGATATGACTATGTGGAAGTGAGAGACGGTGTGGATGAAAGTGGGCAGCTGGTGGGCAAATATTGTGGAAAGATCGCTCCGTCTCCGGTGGTCTCTTCGGGAAACCAGCTCTTCATCAAGTTTGTGTCCGACTACGAGACTCATGGCGCCGGATTCTCCATCCGCTACGAGATCTTCAAAACGGGTACGGAGAAAACATTCACAAACATCCACTTTATGAGACGAAAGAGGCCTATTTAAGTCCATCATGAACCGAAAGCTGCGACTGTATTTATTTATTTTTAATTTTGTGACGCAGTTCCTAAAGAAACAGAATTTTAAATAAGAAAACAGTGGCCGTGGCATGTGGAAATGAAGAGTGGGTTGGGGGGTGGGAGTTCCAGTGGGCCCCTAATAGTATCCCCCAAAACGGCGTGGGCCCTTAGAATTGTCCTGCGCCCCTGGTTGCAGAGAGTAGGGTTTACAGCTAGTGGTTAAACTAGGTATTGCAGTCCAAATTCAAAACATTGTATGTTTTTTTTCCACCTGGAACCCTTTGATAATGACTTGACATGCACACATGTTGCCAGATTGACGACATCAACATATAGCAAGCATGCCTGTTTATCGAGACCTACCTAGTGGTTGAACCCAGTATTGCAGTCTGAATTCAAAGCATTGTACGGGCAAGGTTTTTGCCAGCAAGGTTTTTGTTCACCCAGCCCTTCTGACGACAATAACACTAAACATATGCAGGTTGCCAGATTGATGACACAAACAGGAGCAAATGTGCTTGATGATCAAGTGTTACACTGTAAGCTGCTTTTATGTTTTTAATATCTATATTATTTGCCAATTAAAAGCCACCTAATGTGCATTTTTATAACTCGGTCGCATGTTTGGCCACATTCATTAAGAGCCTTCATGACTGAAACAAAATACACTTTGTTTTACATCATGGCAACCCGGGCTGCTGAAATATTATTGGCTAAAGTAGTAGTGGGCGGAGCTACAGAGATCAAATCAAAGACAGACAATGAAACGCACATCCTCAAAGCAGAATAACTGACTGTAGCATTGTTTCTCAGATGAACAAGGATGTTAGCATGTTTCTGAAATATCTGCACACACATGATAGTGTTTGAATGCTTTAGAAGAGTCAAAAACATATAAGGAGAGACATGAGCGAGGGAAAGCCCTTTCTGTTTCTCTCTCGGTCAGAGGACAGATCAGCTGATAACACTTGTAGACCTTCAGGGTCTCTCGTTCGGCCCCCAGAGACTCACGCTGGTCTTATCTGGAGATGTCACGGCAATAAGCAGACATTTCCTGTTGTTCAGAAGTGTTTCCTGTGTTTGAGGTGAACACTCGGAGAGAAAGCATGTGAAAGTGTGTGTGTGTGTGCGTGACCCTGGACAGGTGCAGTCCATCATGGGTAAATATTGACCCTGAGTGACCCAGAGTCTGACCTCAGGATGAGACGGATGTCCCATTTTAATCTTTATTGTCCGTTTGTGAGCAGTTATTCCCATAAAAAAGAACAATTGCAAGTGAGATCGCTGCGGTATTATCCCAATTGTTACTCGGGAGTGAAATTATTTAGAGAGCAAAAGGAACCAATTGAACAGTTCCAAAATCAGCTTTATTTTCCGCTGTCTTTCTGATCACCAAGGCTGTATTTATTTGACCAAAACATGCATAATACATAATATTACAATTAAAAATAGCCGTTCTCCATTTAGATGCATTTAATAATTTAATTTATTCATGTTTTTCAATGCTGAATTTATGCCAGTTTACTCCATTATAGTGTTATGTTCAATCAGAAATACTCTTAATATGCTGATTTGATGCTCTCTTCTGATTATAATATACGTTGAAACAAGTTTTATTTACCTTTCACAAGTCTGTGATGTATAGAAAGTCATAAAAATGTCATTTTTGGTCAATTTAATAGATACTTCTGAAATAAATGTCCTTAAAAATAAGCAGTATTTCTCATTAATGTTTGAACAGTACTATATGTGATCAATTATTGAACTTATTAGCCTTTACAGAAAATCCCCATTGCCTTCACACAATGCAATCACATGTTAAAGTCAATTAAAAAAAACACACCCCTTTCCTATATTTCAATAAGGATATTAACATATTTTTTTACAGTTATGGAAATTATTTTATTATATGTATTTGGTCTTTAACATATCTTCTCTTTTGTGAGCAGTTATTCCCATATAAAGAACAATTGCAAGTGAGATCGCTGTAATATCCCAATTGTAACTCTTAAGACAGCAATGATATTATTCGGAGAGTGAAATTAATTTATTGAATAGCTTTCAATGTTATTTTTCTGATCACCAAGGCTGTATTTATTTGACCAAAAATTCAGTAAAAACTGTAAATATTATTGCAATTTAAAATAGCAGTTCTCTATTTGAATGCATTTAATAATTTAATTTATTCATGTGTTTCAATGCTGAATTTATGCCAATTTATTATTGTCACATGATCTTTCAGAAAGCATCTTAAAATGCAGCTCATTTCTGATTTTAATCAATGCTGAAAAGAGTTTTTATCACTTTAATGTACTTAAAAATATGCAGTACTTTGTGAAAAGTTTGAACAGTAATATATATATATATATATGAGAAATTATTCAATTTATTAACCCTCACGGAAAATCCTTTGGGATTTTGTAACATTTTCATGTGAAATGAAAGTGATCATGTTTACACAAACGTCCACATTTGTTCACTTGTCAGATAAATTAATTAATAATAATAATAATAATAATAATAATAATGCATTACAAAATACAAATACAACTTCAAAATAATAATAATAATAATAATAATAATGCATTACAAAATACAAATACAACTTCAAAATAATAATAATAATAATAATAATAATAATAATAATAATAATAATAATAATAATAATAATAATGCATTACAAAATACAAATACAACTTCAAAATAATAATAATAATAATAATAATAATAATAAAAATAATAATAAATATAATAATAAAAATAATAATAGTAATAAACACATTGGCTTCAAAATCCACCCATTTCCTATATTTTACATATGATTATAACTGTGATTGTACATGTGAATTAAATGCTTTTTTAACAGTACAGGAAATTATATTATTATATAGACTTCTTATTTAACATATCTTCCCTTAAGCGATTTTAATAGAAACATTTTCTGACAAAGTTGAGTCCTGTGAAGTCTAAAAGAGCCTCCTCTGAGTAATAAATGTTCCTGTGGGTTCCCTTCCCCCAGTTTTACCCCACACACTTTGGCTCATCAATAACATCAATACGTCTCCCACAGTATTCCATTATCTCAGTGCTGGTTTTCTTAAACTCATCTTCCTGATGTGTCTGATTGGAAATAAGGTTCCTCTGGAGGGAGCGCAGTCGTCTGAAACATATCGACTGGGGCTCGGCCAGACTCTTGGCCCCGTGTTGGGTGTGTTCCTCCAGCAAATACACTGGTTTATCAGCATGGGTGGCCGTAAAGTCCTGTGTGAACAACAAACAGATCAGATGGAGGGATTCTCTGTGACGAGCAGTGGTGGAAGGAGTAAAATCAAGTGCAGTTAATTGGCAATAAATGTAGTGCAAAACATTAAACATATCTATTGTAAACACTATTCAAAGTATGAGTAAAAGTAGCCAAAGAGTAGTGAGCACACTGTAAAGAAATGCAGGTTTCCACACACTTCATTCACATTGTCCCAACAAAATTAAGTTAATTGTTTTGACAAATTTAAGATGATTGAACATTTAAATTAAGTCGTTCAAAAAATTCTCATTGTAAATCAGCTCATTTTACATAGATAGTTTGGACAATTATTATTATTTTTTAGTGTAGTGAGTATTACACTGTAAATAATACACAATTCCTTCATGTTATTCCAACACAAATCGATTAAGGTAACTTAATCGTTTTTACAAATGTAAGTAGATTGAACATAAAACAATTAAGTTGTCCCTCCAAAAAACTTAAGAATTGTGTTGTTTAACTCATTTTAAATAAGTAAGTTCAACAAGTCATTTTTGAGTGAAAATGACTCCTCTTTATACACTGCAGATTAAAAATGCAGCTTACACATTTTAAGGGTGTTTCTAAGTGTAAGTTAAATTATTTGCCATTCATGGCTGAAACATTTAAAATTTGAGATTAATTTAATGTGAGAACACTTAAAAATAATCTTATAAAGTAGTGACTGCTGGTTGGAGGAAAATATCACAGTAAAAATACAGATACAGCGAACTCAACTAAGAGCGAGAGTGCACAGTTTTAAAACTACTTGACAAAGTGCAATTTCAGCCATCAAAAATGAGCTAAAGCAACACAATTCTTGAGGTTTTTGGGGGACGACTTAATTGTTTTGTTGAATTCACTTAAATTTGTAAACCAACAAGTTAACTTAATCATTTTTACTAATTTAGGCAGATTTAACATAAAACAAATAAATTGTTCCACAAAAAACTGACAAATTGAGTTGATTCAGCTCATTTTAAACAGGTAGTTTGAATAAGGAGCAATGTTTTTAAGTGCCTTGAAAATTACTCCTCCTCATTCTCTGCAGATTAAGAATGTAGCTTACATCAGTGCCATTTTAGTGGGTGTTTCCAAGTGTACATTACATTATTTGCATTCATGGCTGAAACATTTAAAATCTGAGATTAATTTAATGTGAGAACACATAAAATAAACTTATAAAGTAGTGTCTGCTGGTTGAAAGAAAATATCTCAGTAAAAATACAGATACAGCTCTAAAATGAACTCAACTAAGAGTGCAAGTGCGCAGTTTTAAAGCTTTCTACTAAGCAAAGTACAACTCCTGCACTCAAAAATGATGTTTGCTGTTTGTTCTTATCTAAATTGAGAAGAAACAACACAACTCTTGACTTTGTTTAGGGAGACAACTTAATTGTTTAATGTTCAATCTACTAAATTTGTAAAAACTAATAAGTTAACTTAATTCCTTCAAGTTTTCCCAAAACAAATGGATTGTGTGAATCCCAGCATTTTTAAGTGTGAGAAAATCACAGTAATTTGTGTATTTGTAACTCGCACACAACTCTGCAAAGCGTTCAGTACCTTTCTCAATTAGCAGACAGCGAAAAAACAAATGAAGGGATCTGAATGTAATGGCGAAGAAAGAAAAAGTGATTTAAAAGCCTTGTCAGCAGCATCTGATCTACATACGACATGCAAGCAAACGTGATTATGCGCAGGTGTTTGAACAGGTGTTCAGGTATTCAAATCAGCCGTCATTATAAGACTGTAACACCATTTAAAACTTGCCATTATACTCATTTTGGGCTGCTGCGTTCGGAGAGGTAAGCTGTGGATTAGAGCGGGTTTCACACACACATCCGCAGCGTGTGGGCTGATTCGCTGGAAGCAGCATTACAGTAGAATATCTAATTAAAGGTACGCTCTGTGTCTTGTGTTTTATGGAGCTCTCAGATGGCGAAACTGATTTCAGAACAGGCATCGTCAACTTAAGCAGCTTCGGTATGTTTTTAAAGCAATTAGCCATGAGAGACAGGGATTTAATGCCACCCTGTCTGTAAGAACAGCGTTTTATCATGGTTAAAGCACTTTAACACACATCTAAAGTGGATTATTATTGTTTGTTTGAAATGTCAGCGACAGCGATATGGAAATAATAAGACTGCAGTAGTCTAACCATTTTGGCTAGCAATATAGATGATAGAATAGTTTTATGAACTGATAGATCGATAGTAGATGGATAATAGATAATGTAATCATGGATTAATGGATGTATGAATGGTAGGCATGGGACGATAACCGTTTTCAAGATATACAGTATCTCCATCAGAAAAGATATTCAAAGATGCCATTTTAAATTGTAAAGAAATCAGTGTTTTTGAAGCTAATGAAGACAGAAGAAGTCAATAGTTTATTTGAATTATTTAGCCTGACATGTTTACTGCTCCAAAATATTATAAATATTTCTCAAAATAAAATCTATTGTGTTCAAAGGGGGAAAAGTATTTTTTTTTTTTACCCAGACATTAAGAAAGAATATACTTTAAAGCAGTAATCACAATACCGTCAAATCCTGAAATCCTGAAAATGATATTTTTATCCAAGGTTATCATACCGTCAGAATCTTATACCGACCCATGCCTGATGGATGGAGGGATGGATGGATGGAAATGAAAATGCATTTTGGAGTAGAGTTGAGTGGTTGAATCGATGGATGGATGGATGGATGGATGGAATGATATCATAAAATAATCATGGATGGATGGATGGATGGATGGAAATGAAAATGCATTTTGGAGTAGAGTTGAGTGGTTGAATCGATGGATGGATGGATGGATGGATGGAATGATATCATAAAATAATCATGGATGGATGGATGGATGGATGGAAATGAAAATGCATTTTGGAGTAGAGTTGAGTGGTTGAATCGATGGATGGATGGATGGATGGATGGATGGATGGAATGATATCATAAAATAATCATGGATGGATGGATGGATGGATGGATGGAATGATATCATAAAATAATCATGGATGGATGGATGGATGGATGGATGGATGGAATGATATCATAAAATAATCATGGATGGATGGATGGATGGATGGATGGATGGATGGATGGAAATGAAAATGCATTTTGGAGTAGAGTTGAGTGGTTGAATCGATGGATGGATGGATGGATGGATGGATGGATGGATGGAATGATATCATAAAATAATCATGGATGGATGGATGGATGGATGGATGGAAATGAAAATGCATTTTGGAGTAGAGTTGAGTGGTTGAATCGATGGATGGATGGATGGATGGATGGATGGATGGATGGATGGAATGATATCATAAAATAATCATGGATGGATGGATGGATGGATGGATGGAATGATATCATAAAATAATCATGGATGGATGGATGGATGGATGGAATGATATCATAAAATAATCATGGATGGATGGATGGATGGATAGAATAGATTTTGGAGTAGAGGTGGGGTGATAAATGGAAAGATGGATGGATGGATGGATGGAATGATATCATAAAATAATCATGGATGGATGGATGGATGGATGGATGGATGGAAATGAAAATGCATTTTGGAGTAGAGTTGAGTGGTTGAATCGATGGATGGATGGATGGATGGAATGATATCATAAAATAATCATGGATGGATGGATGGACGGATGGATGGATGGAATGATATCATAAAATAATCATGGATGGATGGATGGATGGATGGATGGATGGAATGATATCATAAAATAATCATGGATGGATGGATGGATGGATAGAATAGATTTTGGAGTAGAGGTGGGGTGATAAATGGAAAGATGGATGGATGGATGAATGGATGGATGGATGGAATGATATTATAATATAATCATGGATGGATATAAAACGCATTTTGGAGTAGAGTTGGGTGGTTGAATTGAAAGATGCATGGATGGATGATGAATAGAATGATATCATAATATAAACATGGATTGATGGATGGATGGATAGAAAGAATGGATTTTGGAGTAGATTTGAGGGGGTGAATGGAAAGATGGATGGTTGGATGGATGGATGGATGGATGGATAGAAAGAATGGATTTTGGAGTAGAGTTGAGGGGGTGAATGGAAAGATGCATGGTTGGATGGATGGATGGATGGAATGATATAATAAAATCAGGGATGGATGGAATGATTTAATATAATCATGGATGGATGGATAGAAAAAAAACATTTTGGAGTAAAGATGAGTGGATGAATCGAAAGATGGATGGATGGAATGATATCATACTATAATCATGGATGGGTAGTTGGATAGAAAGAATGGATTTTAGAGTAGAGTGGATGAATGGAAAGAAGGATGGATGATTGATTGATTGATTGATTGATTGATTGATTGATTGATTGATTGATTGATTGATTGATTGATTGATTGATTGATTGATTGATTGAAAGGTTGTATGTGTTGGATTGATAGAAAGTACAGTTTTAGAGTAAAGTTGGTTGGATGGATAGATGGACGGACGGATGGATGGACAGATGATAGTCATAAATAAAACTTGATATATAAGCAGTATTTACATTTCTCTTTGCCTTCAGATGGAATGTTAGGTCTTTTAGTTATGTTTTAATGACTAATGAGGATAAAAGTAATGAAGAGAATGAGAGAGCTGATGTGAACACCACACGAGGAGGAGAGAATAAACAGAAGCACAAGAGGAGAGAGGAATCTATTCAGGAATAAAAAAAAAGTGTGAAGGTGACAAAGAAAGTGAGGGAGAGAAGATGAGGTGAAGAGAGGGCGAGAAAGCCTGGAGCTACACACACACACACACACACACACACAGGGAAAGATAAGAGATGAGAATCTTTCCACCACAGCTATCTATGAATGCAATCAAGCCTGACCCAAGCACTAACCCACAGTGGACAGCATGGATATCTAACGAAGAGCTGTCCTCCCGGGCTTACACACACACACACACACCACACCATGTTCTTTCTCTGAGATTCCTCACACCAGCCTTAACAAGGGCTTTCAGAAGAATTTTAGAGTCTTGCGTATCCCGTCCGTAAAAAAAGAGGAGTCTGTAGTTATCATGTCATCCTGCCATGCCATGGCATCCCTAAAATGGCCTTTCTTAGGGTGGAGGGAGACGTGCGTTTTTAGCGAACAGCTCTGCAATTTTGACTGTGAAGAGATGCTGTGGTGTCACCAGTGAGCTGGAAGCTGTGGGTGTGGGATAAAAAGATGGATGAGTAAGTTACACTCTCACCAAGACACAAAGGTAGTGTTTCCACCTCAGAAGGAGAGGGTTTGCTCAGATCTTTAAATCTGTGCATACATTTATATAGAGTGAAGTTAGCCCACGTTAACCTTTGATTTTGACGTTAATCTTCCAGCCGCAACCTTATCCGATCTAGCAACAACCCTATTGTTATGTTTAGTTTCTGTTCGTTGGAGTTAGTTTCCCGTTTATAGTTTGTTTCTATGGTTACTCATGGTGATTTGTTGATTATGTTCACCTGTGTCTGATTTAGTTATTTAGGTCTGACTCACAAAGAGACGTGCTTAGCTGTATACACATATATGGATAATGCTGAAAATGATGCCTTGTGTTTACATGTGAACAGCCACTATGTATAATTTGTGAAGCGATGACATCATCAGCTCGTAAATCAGATTGAATAACTGAACTTAAAATGTTTACATTACTATTACTCGAAATGATTGAATATGCCGATGCTAAAATATAATATTATTCAATATATAAACATTTGCTGTGCTCATACTTATTAGTGTTTAATTGATTTGAAAAGCAGTCCTCAAATGTTTTGATTTAACCTAGCTTGTCGGGTATTACAGTGTATATATTACCTGGATTAGCCTGTGTTATTAATCAATTTTACTGTTTGTTATCAGGGAATAGATTAGATGTTGCGGTTGACCAATTAGAATCAAGTTTATTAATCAAAATATTCCAGTAATAGTAATTGATTGATCTTGCCTTGTTTATTTTAGTGTGCAATGGGCTATATATGCACAGCTAGTGTTTATCAGCCAACAATAAACTTCCGGTGAAAGGTTGATGTGATTATTTTCAATTTCATACGGTTTCTTTTACAGCATCGATGCTGTAATGTAATTAAAATACAATCCATTGAAATAGACTTAAGCATTCATTTAGTTCTTCATCAGCAGCAGCAGGCGAGCACAGAAACTCCATTGAAAACTGGGGTTAACCAAATTTCCACTTTTTTTTTTAAGAAATAGCACAGAGAAATGTAATTTAATGCAGTGCTTTTTGTCCGGTCTGAGACCTACTTTATATCGTATATAAATCAAGCAGTGAAGATCACTGAGTTTTAAAGAAATCAGGTCTTAAATGGAGAAGTTTTGTAGTGGTGCAACAGTTAACTGGAAGGGCTTAGACTGGCTGACTGAAAATGAACAGTCTCTGCTCATATATACCCCATTGCAGGCGTATTTTTGGACTTCTGCCAATAAAAAGGCCTGTTTTCCCACGTATTCCCGAATATGGTGCGGAGTGAACTGGCGAAAGTCTGTGTCATCGTCACTAACTAGCCCATTCATCATGAAGATGTTATCTGAAGGTCTTTACGATGGCACCTGTGTCAACAGCGCAGGACAAGCATTGCGTGAGGAGGAAAGTTTGCTCATTGTGTCTTTTATAAGTTTAGTTGCTTTACACAGACCAGTGGCATAGGTCACATCTGGCCCAGTATGCATGACATTCTACAAGGCCTTCTTTTAAATAGCTAATGAAATCCAAGGCAGAAACTGTCTTTCTACATGCTGACCATTGATGTAGAGTCGGGCAAAGTGTAATCCATTACTATAATGAGTTACTCTCTTTCTAAAATAGTAACTAGCTGCATTATTTAGTTACTTTTTATGGTAAGTAATGTTAATGCATTCGCTAACATTTACTAATTAGACTTTATTATAAACTGTTGTCATTACTTTACTAGTTAATTTGTTAAAACATCTATTTACTTTGAACATGCTTATACAACAGAGTAATACACTAAGGTTTTGTTTTATTAAATAGTTTTATACCTGTTAAAAGAAATCTTTTCTGCAGCTTAGGTCAATATTGTGATAATATCAGCAATATTAATGCTTTAGTGATTAATCGCAACAACAGCATTTCATACCGACAGAAGCCTAGTCAGCATCTGTATAACACACTGCAAAAAAATGCTTTTCTTCGTTTTTGGTCTTATTTTAAGTCCAAATATCTCAAAGTGTTAAATCAAGAGGCGTTTTCTAGACAAACAAAACTTATTTTCTTCTTTTCAGAAATAATGTGTCAAAATGAAGTGATATTTTTTCTTTAAAACAAGCTAAATAATGTTGTTTTTGCTTTGAAACTTGATTATTTAGCTTGTTTAAAAGAAAAACTCACTTAATTTAGACTCGTTTCTGAAAACAAGACAATATTTTTTCTTGTCTAGTAAATGCTTCTTGATTGAAAAAAATTGTAGATATTTGGACTTGAAACAAGTCTAAAACTCTAAAGAAAAGCATGTTCTGCAGTGTAAGCGGTGTGTTCTGCGTAACACACAGCTGTGGCTCCAGATTAATGTGTGCGGGAAAGTCTGGCCAAATTCTACTTCTCAAACTCTCATCGCTCCCATTATGCCGTCTTAGTGTAGCCACGGGGGTAAACGGCAGGGAAAGGTGTGTGTGTATGTGTGTATGTGCGCCCAGATTAATTATTCTCCCTCCAGATCCAGTATATGGAATATAAACAACAGTGATTAGCTCACCAGACCCACAACACCTTAAGCTATTTAGTTTCTGCTTCAGTTTTAACTCGGACATTTGCTGAGGGATCCAGCAACTCAAATCTCAGAGCGTTAGCATAGCTGTGTCAGCGTGGGTTTGCAGAGCTGGGCTAACAAACAAAACTTTAGCTTTTATGGAGAAACAATACCAAGCTTTAGCACATTTTTGAAACCTTAGGGAAGCAGTTTCTATATATATATAAGGATATAGAGAAACATAATGATAATGTCATTGTTTCTTAGGATAGTTTATGTACACTGTAAAAAAAGCTGGGTTCCACACAATCAATTTGTGTTGGCAAAACATAAAGAAATTAAGTTAACTTATTAGTTTTGAAAAAAATTAAGTGGATTGAACATAAATAAATTAAGGGTCACCCTTTATTTTGATGGTCTGTTTGTTACGTTGCATCTACATGCCAACTAATTCTCATTAGATTATCAGTAGACTGTTGGGGTTAGGGTTAGTGTAAGTTGACATGCATTTGCAAAGTTCCTTATAGTCTGTAAATGCCTGTTGAAGGAGCAGAATTAGCAGATATTAAGCAGACAGTCTACTAATACTCAAATGGACCATCAAAATAAAGTTACCCAATTAAGTTGGTGTAAAAAGACTCAAGAATTGTGTTGTTTCAGCTCATTTGAAATAAGTAGTTTGAACAAACAGCATGTATGTGGGTAATAAATACACTGTTAAATTTAACCTGGTATTTTTTTTTTTACATAATTGACCAGTTTTACCCATTAGCCATCAGGTCTTAATTAATTTTAAATCAAATCCAACTCTGCAGGATCACTACTTTTGTATTTTTATATAAGTAGAGGTCAGAAAATTGACATAAATATCGGCTGAATGATGATGGGATATTATTTCATCCATATCATGACAAATATTATCATAATATTTATTTTCATATTTTATTTTATAACATAACTTTCTATCCATATTAGATGTGCTATAGCTAAAATCACACTTGCAAATGTTATTTTATGTAGATTTGAAATGAGCGTTTACTAGCTTAATATGCTTTATGGTTATTGTGATATCATTATATTCAGTTGTTTTTTATTAGGGAATTTTGACATTTGTTTCGGTTTAATTGATATTTTTCTTAATTTTATCTTCTTTTTTATAGATTTTTTTGTCATTTTTTTCAAAACAATTCAGAACAAAACAAACAAACAAACATTTTCAAAGGAACGTGGAAACAAAAAAGACTCACAACACAAGCATCGGTCACCGAATACAATCTCATTTACATTCATATTAATGGTTGATGAAATGTTGCTATATAAAATTTTGTTAAGGGTTATGTATCAAAGATCAACATAAACAAAAGCACCCCAATGAAATTAAAACATAACATTTCTTCTCAACCATTTTCCCCAGTATGCAGAAAGTTTATAGGTTTGTTGTCTCAAGGAAAGTGTCAGTACTTCCATATCATACACCTCTTTTACAGTATCATGCCATTCACCTATAGATGGAGAATCTTCTATATTTTTTTGTCTAATATTTGTTTTATTTCAGTTCATGAAAGTAAACTATAGTTTTACTTAAAAAAAACTAGACGAATAGAATAGAATAGAATAGAATAGAATAGAATAGGGTTACCCCCATGTCCAGCCAAATTCCCTCCATTGGCCCTTACCCATCATGGCCTCTCAATCACCCCCATCCACTGAATTGGCTCTATCACTGTCTCTCCACTCCCACTATAGCTGGTGTGTGGTGAAGCACTGGCACTGTTGTCCTGTGGCTGCCGTTGCATCATCCAAGTGGAGCTGCACACTGGTGGTGGTGTGGAGAGACCCCCTCATGATTGTGAAGTGCTTTGGGTGTATGGCCATACACGATAAATGCGATATATAAATACACATTACATTACATTATAGAATAGAATTTAATAAGAACTTAAAATAATACCAATATAATATCTACTTTAGTCTCAAACATATGCATGCAGCTTCAGCACAACCTGGATCTAATTAAGTTAGAAGTTTACTAAAATAAACGAGGAGGATAATTTCTAAATGACAGAAATGTTTGGACATGTCGTATAGTTACATATGCACCACCGGGGTCTTTGGGACCCTAAACATAACAGCAGTAAAGCTAATCTCAACAGAACATGAGGATTAAATCTATGACACTCGGCCGGGTTTGTTTGCACTAAACTGAGACCTGCAAGCCGTCTTTTTAACAAGCATTGCCTCTGGCCTGTTAAATAAACTCAGCGTATTCCACAGAGACCTTCACCACACGTTAACATATATCTGTCAGTGCAGAAAAGCTAAATAAACCATGCAGAGTTCCACACAATTCATTCATGTTCTCCTAACACAAATTGATTATGACAAATAAATACTTTATACAGGGATTAAACAAAACAGTGTGTGAATATATCCAGTGTCTATTGGTGAATGCATTAACTCTATTTAGTTTTGTCAGTCTGTAGAAACACTGTGATTGACATTCTCCCTTTGTACGTGTCATCAGAGGAGAAAAGCCCCGCCCACATTAGAGTTTTGAGCTGTATTACCGATCTGCTATTGTCTAGCCATCAATCCATCCATCTGTTATTCCATTCGTTATTCCATCCCTCCATCCATTATTCCATCTATCCATCCGTTATTCCATGCCTCCACCTGTTATTCCATCCCTCCATCCATTATTCCATCTATCCATCAGTTATTCCATGCCTCCACCTGTTATTCCATCCCTCCATCCATTATTCCATCCATCCATCCATCTGTTATTACATTCGTTATTCCATCCCTCCATCCATTATTCCATCTATCCATCCGTTATTCCATGCCTCCACCTGTTATTCCATCCATCCCTCCATCCGTTATTCTATCCGTTATTAAATCCGTTCATCCGTTATTCCATCCCTCCATCCATTATTCTATCTGTTATTATATCCATTCATCCATTATTCCATCCCTCCATCCGTTATTCTATCTGTTATTATATCCATTCATCCATTATCTATCTATCTATCTATCTATCTATCTATCTATCTATCTATCTATCTATCTATCTATCTATCTATCTGTCTGTCTGTCTGTCTGTCTGTCTGTCTGTCTGTCTGTCTGTCTGTCTGTCTGTCTGTCTGTCTGTCTGTCTGTCTGTCTGTCTATCTATCTATCTATCTATCTGCTATTCTAACCATCCATCCATCCATCTGTTATTTCATCTATTCTTCCATCCATCCATTTTTTATTCCATCTGTTATTCCATCCCTCCATCCATTCGTTATTTCATCCATCCATTCCTCCATCTGTTATTCCATCCATCCAGCCTATATTCTATCCGTTATTGCTTCCAACCATCCGTTATTCCACCCTTCCGTTATTCCATCTGTTATTCTATCCATCCATCCATTATTCTATCCATCCATTATTCCATTTGTTGTTCCTTCCCTCCATCCGTTATTCCATTCGTTATTGCTTCCATCCATGCGTTATTCCATCCATCCATCCATCCATCAATCCGTTATTCTGTCTGTCATTCTATCTATCTATCTATCTATCTATCTATCTATCTATCTATCTATCTATCTATCTATCTATCTATCTATCTATCTATCTATCTATCTATCTATCTATCTATCTATCTATCTATCTATCTATCTATCTATCTATCAGTGACTAAGAAGATTATAAATGTCGTAGGTGAAGCACAAATGAACTTTTTCTCTTTCTTGTTTTTGATTCTGCCACTATGCTGACACACAGGCGTCTGTAGCTCCACCCTCTTCTGAAAAGAGCAGAACTCATTTGAATTTAAAGTGACAGTCATCAAACGCCACAATTAGGATCAAAGCCTAAAAGGGTCAGTTTCAGAGAGTTTTAAAACATTATTTGTGCGATATTTTCAGCTGAAAAAAGTCAAACTAACAAGTTAACTTAACAAATATAAGTAGACTAAACATAAAGCAATTAAGTTGTCCCCAAAAAATCTCAAAAAATTGTGTTGTTTCATCTCATTTTCAGCAATTCTCATTTTGAATGCTTGCCATTAATGTCAGAATTAGCGCTTAGCTGCTATCAATCAACCCAGCATTGTTTTGTTTTTGTTGTTTCCCCCAAAAACCACTTCACTGCTCTCCCATAAATTCTGGTGTTTAAGTGTAAGTTTAGTTCAGAAAGGACTTGAAAGTGTTTGTGGTTGTGAGGAGGGGAAAGAACGCGAGAGAGAAAGCTGGATGGCTCTCACAAAGCTTTATTTGTTTGGCTGGAGTTTACAGGCTCTCCCGTTTCTCGTCTTAGTTTCCGCTAGACGTTCTCTTGTAAAGTTTTTCCCGACTACTTGCAAATAACTGCAGAAATAAAGCGAGGGACGGTGAGCGTTTGTGGTGTTAGCAGCAATACCAACATGCCTCTTCAGCCTTATGATATGCACATAATCACAAAGACACATGTACACACAAATCCTAAAATCCCAGCACAATCTGTACACAGCAGTGGAGCGTTACGAAGCCAGACACAGTGGAGAGAGGAGAAGATACTGACAGATTAGCACAGTTTGAGTTATAGTTGAGTTTATACATATTGTTATGGCTTTTTTATTCTCGTTTTTTTATCTAAGTTTGTATCTACATTGTAAAAATTATGTAAAATACAGATCAACTTATTTATTTAAGTTTTTTGGTTAAATTATGGTTAAAATACATAAAGTGTGTATTGAGTATTCTTTGTATCTTGAAATGTATTTGTTTGTTTGTTTATATATTAATTGTTTATTTATAGATGAATTAAATATTAATTAAATAACTAATTTGTTTATCTATTTATTTATTTATTTATTAAATTCCATTGTACATGTTGCAGAACTTGTCTAATGTTTTGAAGGAGGATTTTTGCATTATTTTAGGTAATATTCTAGAGCAGGGGTTCCCAAACTTTTCAGCCCGCGACCCCCAAAATAACAATGCCAGTGACTTGCGACCCCCGATATCCTCTGAGGTGGCTATAAATACAGAAATCTTGCATGCAATGGCGCACTCACACCAATAGACCCAAGTCTATTCTTCGTTAAATTTTTTTAAATGTATGTCAGTGCTGTAAATATGCCAGAAAGTTTAACCTGGTATTATAATATCTGCTGCATCTGACGCTATTGCTGTGTCTTTAATATAATGTAATTACCTCAGGGCTCGCAATCCAATAGAACTAGTAACTATAAGCTACTATAGTAACTATATAGTAAATAGTAACTATAAACAACTTTTTTTTCAGTAGGTTATGGATAAAATATGTTAATACTTATGGTTTAATAAAAATAAATTGATTTTTGGAAATCACCAGGCGACCCCGCTTCATTGTCCAGCGACCCCTCGGGGGGTCCCGACCCCCACTTTGAGAACCACTGTTCTAGAGTGTAGTTTAAATGAGGGGATATAGTACCTATGTTTTTTTTATCTCTTATTTTATTGTATATGTTATATTACTGATGTTTTGTTATATAATATGTTTTTGTATTCTCCGAACAGCAGATGAAATTGAGCTCTTTAGCTAATTTTGGGCTCAGTTTTCTAACCAAGCTTTTATTATAGATTTGCATTTGTGTTTATTTTAGTTTTAGTTTTGCACATTTCTATTTAGTTTTTATATATTTAGATTATTTTGTCTTAGAAGTGCGTCTAAATATTATGTTTTGGAAAGACACTACTTTACATACTGTGTAACTGTAGGTTAATTGTGTTTATATACTGCCAAACCTTCACAAAACTCCTTTACTTTTCTGCTTCTGACTGTAATGTAATGATGTGCAGCTTTTGTGTTGCTGCTTTGGAACCATAATTACTGTGAAAAGTGCTAAACTTGAAGTGAAGTGAACTATAATGTATGTATTTTGGTGATCAATTATTTATTTAAACAAACTTTGCTGACTTCCAGAATTTTTATAATGTTTCGAAGGAGGATTTTTTGCATTATTTTAGGTGATATTTGGGAATAATTTTTAAATAAAAGGATATAATGCTTATAATTTTCGGGGGTATTTTATTTATATATATAATATCGATTGTTTTTGTTACGTAATATGTTTTTGTATTCTCCTTTCTAGGGACAGCAGATGCAATTTAGCTCTGTGGCTAATTTGGTTTTAATTTGATGGTTTTATTATAGTTTTGCGTTTCTGGTGATGTTAGTTTTAGTTAGATTTTTGTTTTTTGTTTGTTGTTGTTGTTGTTGTTGTGGTTATTATTAATGCTACTTATAATTTAATTTTAGTTTGTTTTCGTGACGTTTATGTAAAAATAAATAACATGAAATACTGGTTGACCTAAACACTCTATATTCTAGCCATCCACAAAAAAGCGCTAAAACTACAACATATGCAGAGAGCAAAGTTAGTTAGTTAGATCTATCCATCATCCATCCATCGTTCTATACATCATTATATCTATACATACATCCATCCATCCATCCATCCATCCGTCTGTCTGTCTGTCTATTCATCCATCCATCCATCATCCATATATCTATCTGTCGTTCTATTTATCATTCTATCCTTCTATCTATCACTGTGCATCCATCCATCCAACCATCCGTCCGTCCGTCCGTCTATCTGTCTGTCTGTCTGTCTGTCCATCCATCCATCCATCCAACCGTCCGTCTGTCCGTCCATCTATCCATCTATCTATCTATCTATCTATCTATCTATCTATCTATCTATCTATCTATCCATCTATCCATCTATCCGTCTGTCTGTCTGTCTGTCTGTCTATCTGTCCATCCGTCCGTCCGTCTGTCTGTCTATTCATCCATCCGTCTGTCTGTCTATTCATCCATCCATCTATCTATCTATCTATCTATCTATCTATCTATCTATCTATCTATCTATCTATCTATCTATCTATCTGTCTGTCTGTCTGTCTGTCTGTCTGTCTGTCTGTCTGTCTATTCATCCATCCGTCTGTCTGTCTATTCATCCATCCATCTATCTATCTATCTATCTATCTATCTATCTATCTATCTATCTATCTATCTATCTGTCTGTCTGTCTGTCTGTCTGTCTGTCTGTCCGTCCGTCCGTCCGTCCGTCCGTCCGTCCGTCCGTCCGCCATTCTATCTGTCGTTCTATCTGTCGTTCTATCCTTCTATCTATCACTATGCACTAAAACTACAACAAATGCAGAGATAAGCAAAGTTAGTTAGTTTAATATGTGTTAGCTCTAATATCATTATATTGTACTTATTTTTCGATTCAACTACTAATAAGCGTAGGAAACATTGAGTTTGTGCTCCTGCTCCAAGTGTGTTTTGGTCTTTTGTACTGAAAAGATTATATTCTAGCATTCACTTTTTAAATAAAGTAAGAAATAGCAGCAGATGAATCTTATCTTGCGAAAAGGAAAAAATGCAATTGCCTCTTGCCTCTTGGAGCTGCACAGAAGATTATCTTAAGTCTACAGAATTCAGTGAGCAAGAATGCAAAAACTAAAGATGAAAAAGGTTTTTGGCTGCATCATCAAATAGCTCTTTTATGAGCCTTTTAGGTTTAATTTCAAAGTTTTGGACACTGATTGCTGACCATTCAGTTGACAGCTTTCAACCCTAAACCTTAAAAAGTGTTTGTGCAATTACCTTGTCCAGGCCGCGTGACATATTCTCCCAATAGGTAATAGCAGACACCTGTGGATCAGAGTGAAGGCCTATAGGGTTTAGGAAGGCCACACAAAGCTTTTTATTTCTTATGTATGAAAGAAAATGTAATATAAAATGTCTGGGATTGTAAAAGCTCTCTGTATAATGAAAGGACTGAAAGTGTGGAATTTATGTCCTGCTGTTTAAAAACCAACCAAGTAGTGCACTAAATGTCAACTCACTTTAGCTTCAGATTCCTGCGCTGGTCATTTTCTTTAGAGCACAGAAGAAGTGGAAAAAAGAAATAATAAAAAAGAAGCTGCGAACGGATTTGGTGGTAGAAAGTGGTGCTGAAGAGTTTTTGATTGCATTAAATTATGCACCCAACAAGTTTCTCCAAATAACAAAGAAAGAAGCTCTTTAAAATACACTTAAGGATGCCAAATTTGAACAACATGGTGTTTTTGTCATTCTGTTCTAACCGTTTATCCTTTGATTACTTGTTATTTTACACAAAATCTGACCAAAAATAAAAATGAAGACACACAGCACATCAAGCCAAAACCTATACACTGTCAGAAAGTGATTAGTTGACTTTACTTTAAAAAAGTGAGTAAATCTGTGGTAACTGAACTCTTAAGTAGACTCACCTTAATTTTTTGCACGTAATTATTATAATTTAATATATATTGAATTTAATTAAATAAATGTAATTATGCACAAAGTTTATTTACTTAATACAATGGATTTTTTAAATTAATTACAAATTTTAAATGCTGGGACAACATGAATGAATTAAGTTAACTTATTAGTTTTTACAAATTTAAGTGGATTGAACATAAAACAATTAAGTTGTACCAAAAAAACTTAATAATTGTGTTGTTTCAGTTTAATTTTAAATAAGTCGTTTTAACAAACGTTGTTTATTTAAGTGTACTAGGCTTAAATGAAAGAATACACTGTAAAAAATGCTGGCTTCCACACAATTTCCTGATGTTGTCCCAACACAAATTTACAAATGTAAGTGGATTAAGCATAAAACAGTTAAGCTGTCACAACAAAATCTCAAGAATTGTGTTGTTTCAGCTCATTTTAAGAAAGTTTGATCAAGCAACAACAAAAACAAAATTCGGTGTAGCTTTAGGGCAATGGGTTTTTTAAAATGTGATGAATTCTAAGCTTAGCTTAATTCTAATATCTCAGTAGAAACTTCAAGTGTAAATATGACATGACAATTTTTTATTTAATTATGAACAGTCAGGATAAACTGCCATGGTACTGTATAGTTCCAATGTTAAAATGATTGAAACAGCTTTTTCCCATAAGGAATACATGTTCGGTCAGGATGAGAGTGGCTTTTTTATTCCTTTTCATTTTTTCATTCTATAAATCAGTTGAAAATCCTTCAGAAATAAGCTTTTGCGTTCCCCTTAAGTCATTAATATGAGTTTGGAAGCACATGATTATTATTTTTGTACATATTCGTAAATTAGCGGTTTTCCATATTTTGTGATCCATGTTTTTTTTCCCCATTTATTTCTGCTTTTGATTTGCATTATGGGATCTTGATGTTTCTTTAGGCAACTTTTAACCTTGAAAAGTTGGCTTTTTCTGATCATTTGTAATAGTTTGCAGGGCTATATTGTCTGTGTTGGTGCTACAGAAACCTACTAAACTGCATTACATTTTCTGTTATTTTACAGACTTATTTCTCTAGATATTATTTCTTATATTATTTAAAATGACTAAAATGTCAATAAAAGTCACTTTGTTAAACTGTAGAGTTGAATTTTCAACATTAGAAGTTGACAGAGCAGAGATCAACATCCCATAATGCACTTTACCACCATAAATAAACACTTAAACTACAGAAACTGTTTATTAACAGATATTTTTACAGTGTATCCACAGTGACATCATGATTAGTCATCTCTGTTCTGGTCCATGAGCTCTCAACTTTTGCACCCGCATTAATAACCACACACCACACTACGTTAGGGACGGTGTAAATATAATGTTGACATTTGGATGTTGATGATCCAGGGGTGATCTTATGTGCATCACTCTTTAACAACAGTGTATTTACTCTGAGCGCTGAGGATATTCATCACACAACAGCTTTAGCTAAGCGGACGTCATGTAAGTGCAAAGTAGTGATGTATGTGTGAACATCAACAAAGCTAGTCCACCTGGGACTTCTGGGTAAATGTTTTGACTTGCCTGTATTTAAAAGTGTGTGCGCACTTCAATGTTTTTATAGTTTAGCATTTTTATTTTATTTTAATACTATTGTTAAATTTGCTGTAAATTTTAGTTTAGTTAAATTTTAGTTTCATTCATGCATTTATTTTGTTTAGTTTTTATTTTGTGAACACTTTTCTGTTTCGTTTGTATGTATTATATTTACTTTCAGTTTAGTAATTATAGTTTAGCAGAGTGTCTTATAGTATTAAAAATAAAAAACAGACACTGAACTGAATAACAAAATTAAACTTAATTATATATATATATATATAAATATATAAAACCTATGTAAATATATTAAGCAAAATTAATTCTGTCAGACTTTGGTCAAAATACCTCCAAGTTTAATTTTATTTTTGTAATTAGATGGCGAATAGATTAACTTATATGTATACGTTTTCTACCTCACCTGATTTATATCCACTGATTTATATGTTAAGCAGTGGCAACCCAAATATTAATAGAACACTTCAATTTTATGACTTGCAAACTGAGTTAGCACGCACAGAAATAAAGCAACGATTACATAGCGGAATCATTAAATGCCAGACTCCCATGCAATCTGTCGGACAGTGTGATGGGTGTGTGGTGCGTCTTCTGGGCTCAGTACCATGTCTTTGATGGTGATATTTTCCACAGTACGGGCAGTGCGTCACACGCCACACAACATACGGATCCAATGCGATCAATTTTTCCCAATAAGTAATTAAATCCACCTTTTTGTTCAGTTTTTAGTCTGAAATGTACGAAGAAAACATGAAGCACTGTAGCTTTTAGTTCTCGTAAACGTTTGATCAAACGCTTCAATCGAAAACAGCATTTTTATTTAAGCCTTACGCAGCTAAAAATAAAACGTCATCATTATGACATCGCCAGGGAAAGTAAATAAAAGGATTGTTCTAATGCACAGATTGAGCTGCTATTTCTGTACAAAAATTTAGTTATTCTTATTCCTGTAATACGATAAGCAGTTTTATTTTTGTATGATATAATATTGCTTGGTTTTTTGAGACACTGTATGTGTGTGTGTATATATATATATATATATATGTGTGTGTGTATATATTTATATATATATATATATATATGTGTGTGTGTGTATATATTTATATATATATATATATATATATATATATATATATATATATATATATATATATATATATATATATATAGGGACATATTTTTGAAACAACATC
Source organism: Danio aesculapii (assembly GCF_903798145.1). Classification (NCBI taxonomy): domain Eukaryota; kingdom Metazoa; phylum Chordata; class Actinopteri; order Cypriniformes; family Danionidae; genus Danio; species Danio aesculapii. The sequence continues at coordinate 41,384,291 of NC_079458.1, forward strand.
ATAATAAAGATAAAACATGCCAAGTGTTGCTTTTTTTGAGCAGATGAAGCTAAGATGAGCATATATTAATTCAGAAAACGATGAATATTTCGTCTAATTTTCAGTGAATGTTGTTCATTTCATTTTAGTTTTTCATTTATTGTGAATATTGTATTTAATTTCAGTTAACGAACGTGTTTTTTAACCAATAGTTTAAGTTCTTTGTTTACTGAAATATCCTTGATGCACTTTAAATCCAAAGTGAGTTTTATATACAGTATGATGGAGATATTTCACTATGTCTTAATCATGTTGATTCAAGCACCAGTCACTTCATCGAGTGCATATAAAACATTTAATAAGAACAGCCTCATATGTGCTTGTGCTTTCTTTTTGGTTTCATTTTCATCATTAGCCCACAACACACCCAAAAAAATCAAGCATTAGCCATATCCCGAGCAGGGTGGGCCTCCAACCATGGCCCATAAACCCTGCAATCATCCAGCGAAACAACACAGACCACCGTGTTTCTGCTTCAGTGTTTGTTTTTATTCCCCTTTACTCCGTCTGCCCGAGTGAACAAACAAGAAAACTCACTTTTTCCTTCCTCTCTGTGTCCACCGTAGGTCCAGAATGTTCCAGGAACTTCACCTCCAGCGGCGGAGTCATCAAGTCGCCCGGATTTCCAGAGAAATACCCCAATAATTTGGACTGCACGTTCATGATCTTTGCTCCCAAGATGTCAGAAATCGTTTTAGAGTTCGAGAGCTTTGAGCTGGAGCCAGACACGCAGCCGCCCGCTGGAGTCTTTTGCCGATATGACCGCCTAGAGATTTGGGACGGATTCCCTGGAGGTGAGTCAATGGGGAAAACTGGAGCTCCAAATGGGAAAATCTGAATGCTTAAACTTAAAAAAATATCATTTAGCAGATGATTTTTGCACATTTATTCACTAATATTCACACTTAAATGGAATAGCAGCTATAAAGGTTGATGATTTTCATATAGAGATGTGCGGAAACACAAAAATCATATATGACAACAAGAATCTGGTAAGAGTTTAGTTTAACAGTGCAGAGTGTAGGGCTGACAACTAGTGGTTGGACTAGGTAGTGCAGTCCAAATTCAAATAATTGAAGTAGTTTTTTTTTAACCTGACACTCTCCAATAGCTGAAATAAATCAAATAAGACTTTCTCCAGAAGAAAAACTTATTATAAGGAACACTAAAAAATGGCTCTGTTGAACATCATTTGGGAAATACTAGAAAAAGAAAACAAAATTCATAGGAGGGCGAATAATTAAGGGCTCTATTTTAACATTCTAGGCACAAAGTCTAAAGCTCATAGTGCAAAAGCATTAAGGGCGTGTCCGAATCCACTTTTGTTATTTATGGACGGAGAAATACGCTCTGCACCCCAACACATGGTCTACAAGGGTTGTGCTTATTCTTATTATGAGTTCTGGGTGTGTTTTGATCATAACGTGCAGTAAACCAATCAGAGTCTCAACTCTTGTTCTCTTTAAGAAAACTGAACACTTCACTAGCAAGAAAACAGTTAAACAGAGCATCTGCAGCGCGAGGATAAAGAACGAGCCTCCTCCATTCAGCCTCTTTACTTTCTCTTTACTATACTTTTACTCTTTACTCCTTTACTTTGGTGGAGTGAGGAAACGGTGGAAACTCACTCCACTGAACACATCCATTAGCACACATACTTAATTTCCTTTGTTAACTATTTCTAAATTCAGTTCTAATGTTCAGTAAAGGAATAAATGAACAATAATAATGAAGTGTGGTCAAAAAACTGAGTTATATCCAAACACACGTCCTGTTCTAATGGCCGATATGGTGATGCAGACGTCTCCAAACCCCACAGGTGGACAAATCTAAACTTGTCTTTATTTAAACAAATATAAATATGCAGATAATAAATGCTAATAAATGCTACTGTGATAAATAATAAATGTGGTTTTTATATTAATGTTTATTTATATTTAGGTGTAAAATAATAATTTTGTCTCATTTTATACCTTTAATTGTTTTCATCTGTAAAGATATTTGTGTATTGCTGATCATCCTGTGTGTATTCAGCAGTGTGTAAGCGTTTGGACCTGCATAGGTGCATAACTAACATGCTCAGCTGGACTTTAGAGCAGCTTTTAGTTGGTCAATGGCGTGGTCTATTTCAGTTCCTCAGAATACCAACGCTCCAACACTGCACCTTAACACACCTCCTTTATAGACCAGCACACACACACGAGTCCACAGAGTGGTGCAAATGGATTGGCTATTTAAACAATGTGGTGTAAAACGGAAAAATTAGGGTTGCGCTGGTCTGAAAATAGCAACTAATCGAACCACACACGTCTTGTGCCTTATTGCGCCGGTGTATGATAAGGCTCATTGACTTTAACTGTACATCGTTGTACTGAGAATGAAACAGTGGCCAGAACAGCAGTCAGATTAAGAGGCTCATCTGTGGCCTCCTGAAAATGCCTTCTAACAGAGAGCACAGACGCTTTGACTGAAGTCTGTTTGATTGATCTCTAGGGGAGGACAGATTTCTGTCCCCGATCCATTTGCCGGATTCACAAGCAAAACAATCTCTCCTGGCCAGTTGTCAGTGTTCAAGACTTACACACAAACTCTTACCAGTGGCGTATAGCAGACAAGCATGCAGGACACATGCTGCAGTGTGGGGACAACTGATAAATCAATAACCAAATAAAGAGATTGTTCAGTATGGTTTAATGGCCAATAAAAGTGCAATAATCCATAAAATAAATAAATCCGTTTAATAATTCATACATTAAACATGAACAAAACCTGATTTAAAAGGAACTGTGTGACAGACTTCACCTCAGAGCGCATCCCAATTCTCTCTCTCATAATAATGTTTGTTAAATAAAAGTTCTTGTACCATTTTTAAAGGTTAAATGCTCGATAGATTCTTTAACAAGCTTTTATTTTTATCATTGAGTAGTTTAAATGTAAAATAAATGCATTATTTCATTGTGTTCTCATTTGAATAAATAATTATTGTTAGAGCAGTCAATAATGCAAATGCAAAATAAAATAATGTAGGCTGTATAACATAGAAGTAAGTTACTTTAACACGTGTTGTGTGCATTGTCTCTTCTTGTTGAACCGCCAAACGCCTCCTCAGTTGTAAGTCACTTTGGTCAAAATCGTCCACTAAATGACTAAATGTAAATAACATGGCACTCGTACACACTGTTTTGATTATGCAGCCCCGTATTCACTCTTGTGGCGGTCCTACAACGTTTGTGCTATGCCACTGCTTGGCAGAGTATTTAAGAGATCCGTTTTTTCCTGTTAATATGGGTTTGTCTCAGGCAGTTTGGGGTGAAAGACTCAGGAATGTAGACTGTTGTCATAACACCTAAAATATTCCATTCTTCAAGATAATTGCAGTTTATATTTGTGTGTATTTGAGCTGCATAAACACACCCAGCAGCCCAACAGGAAGATGCCAGCTCAAAGCCAGGAAGGAAGTCTGAGGACCAGAGATCTTACTCTGTTTCCACTTCATTATCGACTGTTTTCTTCTTCTTCGTCTTAACAGAAAACGAAGCCGTGAATGAATGGCACCTTTGATCTGAGATGGCGTCTTTTGAGCCTTCTCATCAGATATCAGTTTTAGCATTAGTTTCAGCAGGTTGAGAATCTAGTTATAGTGAACCAATAGCTGTAATTAGCATAATTGTTTTAGAAATATAATGACAGATTTTGTTTTTGTATTTGTTCTGCTCAACGAACATTATGAAAGATTTATATATATATTTTTTTAATTTCCAAAAACATGTGTTATTTCATCCATAAACATGAGTCCTGTAGGATGATTCCACAGTCATCAAAATACACCTTTGTTTGTTGTAAATACACACCCTCCAGTGGCCAAAATTGCATACTTTGTCTTTAAAGGGACAGTTCACCCCAAAATTTCAATTTACTCACTATTTATTCACCCTCAAGTGGTTCCAAATGTGATATTTTGAAGAAAGCTGAAAACCTGTAACCATTGAGTTCCACAGTAGGAAAAGCAAATACTATGGAAGTCAGTGATTACAGCTTTCCAGATTTCTTCAAAATATCTTACTTACAAAATTAAAAAAAAAAGAGTTAAACATGTTTGAAACAAGCAAACAATGAGTAAATGATGGCAGAATTTCAGTTTTTGAGTCAACTATCCCTTTAAAAAAAAGACTTTTGCTGCTTGTTCAAGCTACTTATTTAATATGAGTTGAAATAACGCAATTCTTAAGATTTTTTGGGGGGGCAACTTAATAGTTTTATTTTCAATCCAAAAATATGTAAAAACTTAATTTAATTAATTTGTGTTGGGACAACATGAAGGTATTGTGTGGAACCCAGCATTTTTTTTTACAGTGATTGAATACACAATAAAATAATAATAATGATGTGTCAAAACTTCCTGAAAAAATGAAATAAATGCAATGTATTTTGTGAATGCATTTTATATCCAGCCCTGAGGGAGCTGTAGAACCAGGGACAAAAGTAGCATGCATTTTGGACATGAAAAGCATGTAATTGGTGAATAAATTAACATTTTAGGGTGAACTACCCCTTTAAATAAATGCAATAAATTAAAGAAGTCATTAAAACTGTCTGAACTATCCCTTCAAATAAATACAAAAAAATAAGGATGTGTACATATATACATATATAATACATATATAAATATATTGTGAATACAAATTCTATCCAACCCGAGGCAGCTGTAGAACCAGGAATGAAGCTTGCATGCATTTTGGACTTTATTTACAATGAAAAGCATGCAATTGGTGAGTTAATAAAAATTTTGGGGTGAACTATCCCTTTCAATGAATGCAGTAAATTAAATAAGGTGTTAAAACATAATCAGCAAAAGTAAGAATAAAAGAAAGCTACATCTTTTTGTGAATGCAAATACTATCAATCCCTGAGGGAGCTGTAGAACCAGGGACAAAAGTTGCATGCATTTTGTTTACCAAAAAAAAAAGTCTACAATGAAAAGGTGCACAGACAAAGAGCCAAAAGGGAGGTTTAAGACAAGGCTTTAAAAGCAAGACACTGGTGCTCAAGGGCTTCAGTATAACTCCTCTCTCCGCTTCAGACACTAGCTGCATTACCTGTGGAGCCACACCAATCAATAAGTGCATTAGTGTGGAAAGGCTGCGAGGCATGAGACAGAAGCTTCAGTGGCTTCAAGCCCCCAAACCCACCCCTCCATCACCCACCGGACGCCCACTTTGAGGCACTCCCGGCCTGGCAGAGTCTATCCTTCAGACAGACTGGACGGATATTCATGGAAGAGGCTCTTTAAAATTTCATAGCGCTGTTGAGTCATGCAGATAATCCGGATAGTTCACCACACCCAGAGCCAGAGTCTTGGCACACAATTATACACACTTGGATGCACCTGTTTCTACATTCTATGAATACTTATGAAGATTAATGTAAAGCCGCAGATCTGTTTTATGTTGTCGAACACGCACAAAGCTGCTTTAATCTCTGCTGGACTGTCAGGGGCGGATTGCTAAAGAGCCAATCACAGAGTTTCTCTTAAAGGGATAGTTCACACAAAAATTGTCCTTTTGACTTCATTATTTACTCACGGTTTAAAGTCAAAAGAAGATACTTTAAAGCAAAATGGAAGCACGTTTAGCTTAGCTTAGCATAGATCATTGAATTGGATTAGACCGTTAGCATCTTGCTCAAAAATGACCGAAAGTGTTTGGGAATTTACCTATCAAGATTTTCTTGAAAGTCTTGCAGCCATGGAAATGTTTGTCAGAGATGATTCAGAACTATTTTCAGGGGCTACATTATATCATAATGCATATTATGGCACGGCAGCAAAGTTTCTTGATTATTATGCCAGAATGAGAGTATAGCTCGTAGCCATGTCAGCCTAGAAACAACTTTTCAACTCTGTCAACCTGTCAATGATGTAACTACAGAAGAGTCGAGCTTTAAATAGGAACATTTTTAAAACTCTTTGGTCATTTTTGAGCAAAATGCTAATGGTCTAATCCGATTTAATGATTTATGCTAAGCTAAGCTAAAAGTGCCAAAGTGATGGATTGAATACATTAAAAATGATCTGTTAACTTGCTGAAAGACAATCTTTTTGTGAATGCATATGCTATCCAGCCCTGATGGAGCTGTAGAACCTGGGAAAAACGGCTACATGCATTTACAAACAAATTAAAAATTACAATGACAAGTTTCTTGATTATTACGCCAGAATGAGAGTATGGTTAGTAGCCATGTCAGCCTAGAAAATATTCAGCTTTTAATTATCTGTCAATCTTAGTACACAGTGTCTACTGAAGAATCAAGCTTTAATTAGGAACATTTTAAAACTCTTCGGTCATTTTTGAGCAAAATGCTAATGGTCTAATCCGATTAAATGATTTATTCTAAGCTAAGCTTAAAGTGCTCCTGCCAGACTCTAGGAGAGCTGTTATATGAGCATATTTCCCAATAAAAAGTGGAGTGTTAATTCCTTTAAAAGAAACAGCAAACCTTGAAATCTCTCATATTAATACTTTCAAGACTTTTACATTTTTTCCTCATATTTTAGCTTAATACAATACTAATCTTCTGCTTATTTATTGTTATTAAGGTAGTAGTTGTGTTTAGGCATTAAAATAAGATCAAACTGTGTAAGAACTAATAATCAGCCAATATCTTAAATGAAAGCAGGTAATAAATTAGTAGCTAATAGTGATAATTGGTAGTTAAACTAAAGAGTTACTTACACACGTACACTTAATACACAAATATACTTCATTAAACATGTACACATTGATATCACCTATATACTATATAACTGAGGGTAACTATGCTTACATATGATAAGTTTAACTGTTAAATCTATTAGTTACTAGGTAATTAGTTAAAGTTATGGTAACGTTCACTTTTCAGCATTAATGCATTAATGTGCACTTTTTGTAAAGTTGCTTTGAAACAATAATCATTGTGAAAGGCGCTGTACAAATACACTTGAATTGAATTGAACTACCATATAGCACTCGTCCTCACATTTACTAAGGATTTGACTTCGTTTTTTTTGTAAAACATGGGTTAATCTTGATATTTAGACTTTCAACCCATTGATTTTTGAAGTCCAGTATGCAAAATATGCACAAAAATGTGCAATTTCAGTGTAATTCAAGTTTCTGTGGCTGCACAAGCTCATGAATAATTAATAAGGCAAGCACTGAAGCTGTTTACGATTGGCTGCATGTCATCAAACATTGTTCTGAAACGTTGCGCAACCCAGAGTTTAACAGCGGCCTTAACCTGGAAAGACGTGACATCGTATGAAAAGCCCTCCTTTCAGTACAACTTCACAACATTGATGTCTCTCAGCCAAACGCACTGCATACCTCTCAATTTACAGCCTTGGTTGTGTTCAGTTTCTTTCTTCCTGTCCCCTACAACTCCTACACGTTATTTTCTCTTTTAAAGTGGCTTCTGGGAAGTCACATCAGAGTGGCCCTGGAATGAACAATACGTGCTGGAATTTATGATCGCCACTGAAAACACAAAGCCAAGGTCACAGACACACACAAAACACACGCACACACACTGCCCTTTTCATTTCCATCAGGAGCACGGTGTAGAGAGAATGTTTTGTGCAATCAACACAATGTCGCCGTCCTTGACGTTAAAACACTTACAGTATCAGATGTGTGCTGTTAGGGATGTTTTCATCCACTCCGCAGTGGTTTTGAGCCTTAATTTGGCCACAACTTTCTCTGTGTTTTAGCAAATGGAATAATTTTTGGTGACAAATCCAATTATTTTCACACATACAGCAGGGAAAATACGTATTGAACACTTTATCTTATCTTTTTCTATGGATAATATTTCTAAAGGAGCTGTTGACATGGAATTGAACAAGATTTTGGTAAAAACCCAAACAATAAAAATAAAACAAAACAAAAATGCATAAATAACAATGAAATGACAGAAGGAGAAAGCTCTGAACTACTGAAATGAATTTAGATTAGATTCATTAGATTAGATTCAACTTTATTGTCATTACACATGTACAAGTACAAGGCAACGAAATGCAGTTTAGGTCTAACAACCTGTATATAATGTTCATAGTACATCCATCTGTAAATATTACCATAGTTTTTCTATAACTGCATTATATACAGGTTGTACTAGCTATGAACCAATTTATACTTTATATAAAAGTTTTTTTTGGTGCCTCTCATATGGAGAATGAAGTCTCATGCATTGCTCAGGTGTGAGTTTTTCACAGACTTCAACAGAGTGTCAAAATCTTGATGGTTCTGTGGGTCTCATCTATCAAATCTGAGCTTTATAACACATGATTATATGCTGTCATGGCTTTGCAATCCAAAAATGTGATTATAATGAAAGTCAATGGGGCAAATAGAGCCACCAACATAACCAAAGGGTAGTCAATTTAAAGAGTGCGCAAAGGTTAAATACTGGATTATTGATTGAGTGTATCTAATCATGCTTCTCCGTCTTTGTCTCTGTTCACAGTTGGTCCATACATTGGCAGATACTGCGGACAGAATAGTCCAGGACGGATCATATCCTACACTGGAATTTTGGCGTTGACAATCAACACAGATAGCGCTATTGCTAAAGAAGGATTTTCGGCTAATTTCACTGTGCTGGAAAGGACGGTTCCTGATGGTAAGTCAAAACAGCAATGAGCAAAGTAGTTTACAAAATTAGTATTATAGAGTTTGTACACTCACATTGGGTTATTTTAGTGGTCAGTCAGTAGTCAGAAATGAATGATATGACTTTTCTGCCGGCATTTTTTTTAAAGTTGCAGCATTGTTGATGGTTTTTCACTTAAACATCACAGACCTCAATATCAGATTAATTTATGCTAAGTGTATATGAGCATATTATATATCAAAATAAAGAAGCAAACCTTTGCTTTAACCAAAAAAAGCATTTTATTCTATCTTCGTGATGTGTTCATGTTTTATAAGCACATGATTACAGATAGATTTCATAAAAAATCCAACATTTATGACAAAAAAAACTGAGAAAAATGCTTTTTTCTTTCCCAAAGTAGTGCATTTTCAAGATATATAGTATATAATGCACAAACACACACATGCACACCCTTACCATAATATACCCACAACAATGATGGCCGTAAAAACTTGTCAAAGATTATAAGTCTTGTCTCTTTAATTGATTAGATGTCTTGGTAATGGCATGCAAAGAGTTAATACATTCAAAACTCTCTTTTTTTACTGCTTGTTCAAATTACTTATTTAAAATGAGCTGAAACAACACAATTCTTGAGGTTTTTTTGGGACAACGTAATTGTTTAATGTTCAGTCAACTTAAATTTAATCAACTTATGTTGGAACAATGTGAAATAACCCAGCGTTTTGACTGTTCGTTAAGCTGGTGTTAATGACATTTTGAAAAGTTTCAACTTAACATGTATAGTCGGGTGGTGGCATGGTGGCTCAATGGTCAGCACTGTGGCCTCAGCAAGAAGGTCACTGGGTCAGTTGGTATTTCTGTGTGGAGTTTGCATGTTCTCCCCGTGTTGGTGTGGGTTTCCTCCGGGTGCTCCGGTTTCCCCCACAGTCCAAACACATGCGCTATAGGGGAATTGATGAACTAAATTGACCGTAGTGTATGAGTGTGTGTGTATGAGTGTGCATGGGTGTTTCCCAGTACTGGGTTGCTGCTGGAAGGGCATCCGCTGCGTAAAACATACGCTGGAGTAGTTGGTGGTTCATTCCGCTGTGGCGACCCCTGGTGAATAAGGGACTAAAATGAATGAGCATCAATTGTTTGACAGTGCCGTTTTCAGAACAACACAGGAATGTTAGAGAATGTTTGCTCTGAATGTCTACACAAAGCTGAAGCATTTCCTGATGGGTGGGGTAGAAACCCATATCCCACTTTCACACGCACACACACACACACACACACACATGATGTAAGACGGGAAGCTGTTGAATCAGCTGTGGCCCTCTTTCATTAAGTGATTGTGTTAAGAGTCACGACCCATCTGCCCTTCTTTGTGGAGGCTGGTGTGCTCTCTTTTTCAACCCAAAACTTGCTCACCCAAAGGGTCCACCTCTTCACCCCAATTTGAGAAATGCTCCGACTAAACATTTAATTTCAGGACACACCAGTAACCCTCACCCACAATCATGCAGTGCATGCAAATCTATCCCTAGACACACTGTCTGTCTCCTTCTGTTTAGTATAAACCCGCTCATAGGTTATTAGTGCTTGTGGATCAGTACATTAAAACTAATCGCTGTTGTCATGCATCCCATATGAAACAATACTATAGTGTTTTAGGATTTTTAACCATATTGAAAAGTCCTAGAGTTAATCATCTGTGCTAATTCTACAGTATGGAAACATCAAATGACCCAATGCTGTACACTACCTGACAGAAGTGTTGTCAGTTTTAGGAATAGCAAATAATAACTTGACTTCTAGTTGATCATTTGGTATCAGAAGTGTCTTATATGAAAGGTAAAGGCCTCTAGTGACGCTTATTTGAGCACAATATAATCTGATCATGTCTTGATTATTAATGATTTGATTAGGACAGTAAGGTCTGACTCTGCTTAGACTAAAGTCTCATCACTGAAGCTTCAATAATGTCCAGTATAGAATATGTGCTCATGCTGCAGTGGAAACAGAATGAATATTGTGTCTGACTCCATCATGAGCTTGGAGGACTGCATCCATACATCTCTGACATGACTCAAATCACTGATTAATAAAGTCATCTGGAATGGTGAAGAAAGCCTTCTTGCAGGACTCCCAGAGTTCATCAGGAGTCTTTGTGTTCATCTTCAATGAGTCCTCCATCTTACCCCAGACATGCTCAATAATGTTCATGTCTGGTGACTGGGCTGGCCAATCTGATCGCACCTTGAGTTTCTTTGCTTTTAGGAGCTTTGATGTGGAGGCTGAAGTATGAGAAGGAGCGCTATCCTGCTGGAGAATTGTCCCTCTCCTGTGGTTTGTAATGTAATGGGCAGCACAAATGTCTTGATACCTCAGGCTGTTGATGTTGATCATCCACTCTGCAGATCTCTCATACGCCCCCATACTGAATGTAACCCCAAACCATGATTTTTCCTTCACCAAACTTGACTGATTTCTAAGAGAATCTTGCGTCCATGCGGGTACCAGTAGGTCCTCTAAAGCCTCCCCTAAGGCTTCAGTATGCTGGAGCATTCATTAACAAATGTTATAATATGGTTCATTATATTACACTATAAGAATTAGTATTTTAATGTATTTAGTATATGCTGGAGCATTCATTAACAAAGAGTAGTAAATACAATAGTATATACTAAAGTATAATTACTATAAAAACACTATTTGCAATAAATCACTCAAGTATTTTTTGTTCACGAGGGATATTTCCACTAATACTGTGAACTGATGTACCATGTTATCTGTATGCTCCCTGAACATATGAAGGTGTGTGTCTGTGTGTGTGTGTGCTACATCTAAAGCATCCCAGCTCAAGAATATATTCGGTGTGTTCACAGCAGGGGCTTTGCCCAACAGTCGCAGTCTATCAATTATTTATTGCCTCCATAAATTTACATTCTGTGGCAGCTTCCCTCGCAGTTCGACATGTTTACCAGTATATTGTGCTTCGCAGGAAAGGAAGGATATGGCCATTGGCAATAAGTCTTTAAGCAAAGGATTTTTGTCAGAGAAGCGTCATAGATTTATGGTCTCTGTCGAGCGGGACCAACAGTGACGGATGCCAGATGTAATCAGAGCACAGATCTGCTTGTTTTCAGTCATTGTTCTAAAGAATGAAAGGGTGGAAAGTGGATAGATGGCTGGGGGAGATAGAGAGATATAAAAGAGCAGAATCAGTAATCATGTTAAGATTAAGTTTTTCAAGGGTAAAAGAGAGAAATTCATGAGACACACACATGAAGGACTTCTTTTGACTTTAATGTAATTTGCTGTTAGCTGTTGTGGATAAGAAAACACTGGGATTAGCTAATCGATTGCTTTCAAATGCACAGCAGACACAAATACCTTTACAAATAGTCAATAAAGAGAATTGACAAGTGGAAAATTACAACTATTAAAAAGTGTGATCAGTACATGCTAGAAGTACCGTCTATATGACTATCAACTCATACACATATTAAAATCCAGATTTATTCACATCATTTAAAGACTTTTTGCCATTAAAACAGCACTGTCTGCATTTACTGAGCATGCACAGCAAAGAATAGCAATGAAAAAGTGTGGAGAGCTATTTTTTAAATCATACTATTGTAAAGTCCTAGAATTTATCTGTTGTGCTAATTATTATTCAGTTGCTTTGGTAACACAACAACTAAGGTACTTTAAACAAATAACCCAATACTGCAGTTTTCTACAACTATAGGGTAAATATAATATAACTACACTATAAAAAAATCCTGGTTGCCTTAAACTTTTAGGCTGAATCAAACCTTATGAGTCCATTGAATTTAAGTTATATTAAACTGACTTAAAACAGCTTGCACAACTTATAAAATTAAGTTAGAAGATGATTAACTTAATTTAATAAGTTACAATGACTTAAAAACACATGTTATCATGAATAATTGATCATATAATTGTTTTACAGTGTACAGGGCAAAGAATAGCAATGTAATGTGAAAAGCTATTTTTGCAGCTGCCCCTAATTAATATGCATTTGTAGGAGTTCCCCACAGTCAGATGCAAATTTTATGGGAGGAGAGTATTTAAATGAATCACAAAATGATTTACTAATGCTTGAATTACTGGTATTTGCGTCATTATTTTACGCCTAAGAAGTATAAATGCTGTGCTTAAAACGACCTGAGGACACTGTATTCGAGTTTGTCCACATGTATTTATTGTATTAACGCCAGAGGAACACATCACCTGAATGTATTGTTTGTCAAATTTCATTTTTAATTTGCTTCAGGAGTTTACAGACAAATTGGAGGCACTTATAATACAATTTTAGTTCCCTCAGACAGCGTATGATTGGTTCTCCTTGCTTCTGAGCTGTCAAAAACTGTTGTTTGTGGGCACTCTCACATAAATACAGTCACATTTTGCTTACTGTAAATGAATATAGATAGATAGATAGATAGATAGATAGATAGATAGATAGATAGATAGATAGATAGATAGATAGATAGATAGATAGATAGATAGATAGATAGATAGATAGATAGATAGATAGATAGATAGATAGATAGATAGATTTTAAGGTCATGCCACAGCATCTCAATTGGGTTCAGGTATGGACTTTGACTAGGCCACTCCACGCAAAGTCAAGATGGATAGATAGATAGATATTGTGTCAATTCTGGTCATTGTAGGTCCCCTTATTAACATTTCTCTTTATTTATTATGTCATTTAAGATAATCGTATTATTAAAAACAATGGTGACTCTTATTTTATCCAGAATCATGCAGCCTGTCAGCGTACAGTACACTCAGGGATTGGTTTATTTACTATAAAATCAATGTAAACTGATAGTAGCAAGTATATTAGCAAAAAATATTTATTTATTTCTGTTCTGGCTGACAGCATGCAATGTTTTCAGAACAAGGCTAACAGTGTCAAACAAATTAAACAAATAAAACTACTGTCTGTCAAACACACACATGCTTTCTCCATCTGCAACCTATGTTTAGGTCTGTATGTTTACTGTAGGCTCTGTTGTATGTATGTGTGTGTGTGTGTGTGTGTGTGTGTGTGTGTGTGTGTTGTGTGTATCTGACCTGTATGCACTTTTCATTGTTATATTAGGCAACATGAGCTCACACTGTTTCAGCATCTTTACATCTGTGTGTTTGTTTGGTGTCTGTGACCTCTCGTAAATAAATTAGCATGTCTCCTAAATCCTGTGCCGAAGCGTCTGGATGAAGGCCCCCGGAGGTCAAAGCATGAGTTTTGCTTGTTTCAGACACACGGCCACACAACATCACAAAACAATCAGCAATAGGCTAATTCTGGGTGGCATGGCATGTGGAGTGATATACAACCTGCTATGCTATGCTATGACAGTCTCTGATTTTCCATTTCTATAAACACTGACATTGGGGGAATAGTTTTCCCATGTGCTATTTAAAGGGACAGTTCACCCAAAAATGAAAATGACCTCATTGTTTACTCTCTCTTTCTCTCTCTCTCTTTCTCTCTCTCTCTCTCTCTCTCTCTCTCTCTCTCTCTCTCTCTCTCTCTCTCTTTCTCTCTCATGTGGTTTTAAACCTTTATGAGTTTCTGGTCACACTTTAATTTAGTTTTATAGCTTTAAAGTAAAATTATTGCTATTAACACTAAATTAACTAGGGCTTTTAGCACAATAAACTTCTAATTTGCTAAATAGTTATTATTGGGACAAATGAATAGTGAGTTTCAGCAACCTGCATTTTTCAAAATATCTTCTGTTGTGTTCAAGGGGATAAAGAAACTCAAATAGGTTTTGAATAATGACAGAATTTGGATGAACTTTAAAGGGATAGTTCACCCAAAAATGAATATTTACTCACTATTTACTCTTCCTTGAGTGTTTCTAAACCGTTATGGGTTTATTTCTTCTGTTAAACACAAAAGAAGATATTTTGAAGAATGCTGAAAACCTGTAACCATTAACTTCAATAGCAGAAAAAACAAATGCAGTGGAATGCCAGCATTCTTCAAATTATCTTCTGTTGTGTAAAACACGATAAAGAAACTCAAGTAGGTTTTGAATGATGACAGAATTTTCTTTTTTGGATTGAACTGTCCCTCAAAAATGAAAATTTACTCACTATTTTCTATACTCACTATTTATTTAGAGTTATAAACCTGTATGAGTTTCTTCTGTTGAACACAAAACCTGTAACCATTGACTTCCATCAGGAAAACAGTCAGTGGTTACAGGTTTCCATCATTCTTCAAAATATCTTCTGTTGTGTTTAATAAGATAAAGAAACTTAAATAGGTTTTAGATGATGACGGAATTTTCTTTTTTGGATGAACTTTAAAGATTAAGTTTTACTCACTAGTTACTCATCATCAAGTGTTTCTAAACCTTCATGAATTTCCTCTGCTGAACACAAAATGAGATATTTTGAAGAAAGCTGAAAACCTGTAACCATTGGCTTAAATTGTAGGAAAAACAAATGCAATGGAAGTCAATGGAATTCCAGCATTTCTCAAATTATCTTTTTTTGTGTTCAGCAGAAGAAAGAAACTTCTGGGATAAACTTTCACCAAAAACTGAAATTTTACTCATTATTTACTCTCCCACATGGAAGTCAGTGGTAACAGAATTCCAACATTCTTCAAAATATCTTCTTTTGAGTTCAGCAGAAGAAAGAAACTCAAATAGGTTTTGGACGATGACAGAATTTTCTTTTTTGCATGGACTTTCTAGAAAGTTCTAAACATGTATGAGTTTCTTCTGTTGAACATAAAAAAAATATTTTGTAGTAAGCTGAAAACCTGTAACCATTGACTTTAATAGCAGGAAAATCAAATGCAATGGAAGTCAATGGTTACAGCTTTCTTCAAAATATCTTCTGGGATGAACTTTCACCAAAAAATGACATTTTACTCATTATTTACTCTCCCACATGGAAGTCAGTGGTAACAGAGTTCCAACATTCTTCAAAGTATCTTCTTTTGTGTTCAGCAGAAGAAAGAAACTCAAATAGGTTTTGGACGATGACAGAATTTTCTTTTTTGCATGGACTTTCTAGAAGGTTTTAAACATGTATGAGTTTCTTTCTTCTGTTGAACATAAAAAGTATTTTATAGTAAGCTGAAAACCTGTAACCATTGACTTTAATTGCAGGAAAATCAAATGCAATGGAAGTCAATGGTTACAGCTTTCTTCAAAATGTCGTCTAGGATGAACTTTCACCAAAAAATGACATTTTACTCATTATGTACTCTCCCACATGGATGTCAATGGTAACAGAATTCCAACATTCTTCAAAATATCTTCTTTTGAGTTCAGCAGAAGAAAGAAACTCAAATAGGTTTTGGACGATGACAGAATTTTCTTTTTTGCATGGACTTTCTAGAAAGTTCTAAACATGTATGAGTTTCTTTCTTCTGTTGAACATAAAAAGTATTTTATAGTAAGCTGAAAACCTGTAACCATTGACTTAAATAGCAGGAAAATCAAATGCAATGGAAGTCAATGGTTACAGCTTTCTTCAAAATGTCGTCTAGGATGAACTTTCACCAAAAAATGACATTTTAATCATTATTTACTCTCCCACTTGGAAGTCAGTTGTAACAGAGTTCCAACATTCTTCAAAGTATCTTCTTTTGAGTTCAGCAGAAGAAAGAAACTCAAATAGGTTTTGAATGATGACAGAATTTTCTATTTTTTGGATGAACTTTCAAGAAGGTTCTAAACATGTATGAGTTTCTTTCTTCTGTTGAACATAAAAAAAATATTTTGTAGTAAGCTGAAAACCTGTAACCATTAACTTTAATAGCAGGAAAATCAAATGCAATGGAAGTCAATGGTTACAGCTTTCTTCAAAATGTCGTCTAGGATGAACTTTCACCAAAAAATGACAATTTACTCATAATTTACTCTCCCACATGGAAGTCAGTGGTAACAGAATTCCAACATTCTTCAAAATATCTTCTTTTGTGTTCAGCACAAGAAAGAATGTCAGGTTTTGAACAAGTGAATAATAGGTAAATAATGACAGAATTTCCTCTTTCAGCTGTGCACTTCTTTTATAACCTCATGACTTTTCATGCTGGACTTAAGAGCTTAAACTGAATGTTTTATGAATAAAGCGTTGCGTCTTAATGTGCCACACTTCCCACTTCCATTTAACCTTCTTTTCCTGTAAGGAGTGAGAGAAAGAGGAGTGTGCATCTTTTATTCTGGTGCTAAGAGATGGAAACCTGTGGTACTGAGTGGCTCGTTCCCAAGAGAAAGGCTTTTTAGCTTGGGCTGTGATCTGATGTATTCTTTATTTAGATCATGAAATGACTTTTTAACAACTCTCCCCTTCCCCCCCTCCATCATCTTTTTTGCTCTGTCTGCTTTTTCCAGACTTTGACTGCACCGAGCCTTTGGGTATGGAAACTGGGGAAATCCATTCGGAGCAAATCGTGGCCTCGTCCCAGTACAGCAACAGCTGGTCTGCAGAACGATCACGACTCAACAACCCAGAGAACGGCTGGACGCCTTTGGAGGACACAAACAAAGAGTGGATTCAGGTATTGAACCATTCACATGCACACTGTAGATAGCGGTATATTATGAATGAGCAGTGGAGGATTTTGCTGGGATTATTTTGAATAAAAATAGGGGCAGCAAGGTGGCTCAGTGGTTAGCACTGTGGCCTCACAGCAAGAAGGTCGCTGGTTCGAGCCCCGGCTGAGTCAGTTGGCATTTCTGTGTGGAGTTTGCATGTTCTCCCCATCTTGGCGTGGGGTTCCTCCTGGTGCTCCGGTTTCCCCCACAGTCCAAACACATGTGCTATAGGGGAACTGATGAACTCAATTGGCTGTAGTGTATGTGTGTGTGTGAATGTGAGAGTGTATCGGTGTTTCCCAGTACTGGGCATCCACTGCGCAAAACATATGCTGGAATAGTTGGCGGTTCATTCCGCTGTGGTGACCCCTGATAAATAAAGGACTAAGCCGACGCAAAATGAATAAATGGCTGGAAATAGGATTGTAGTTTCTGCATTGTTGAGCTCTATGCTATATCCACAGACAACAGTGTCGTCCTCTGTTGAAGACCAGCAGCAACATCTGCTGAGTTTTGCCCTTTGGTCGTCAGCCAGGGAATGTTAAAACCCAAATGCATTGCTTTGCTCTGGCCCCAGTGAGTCTTTCTGGCCAACAGATGCTTATAACCTCAACAAAGACTGTTGTATGAGCTGCGTCTGGAAGAAACTAACATGATCCTAATGTCCGAGAGACAATAAGAAACCCAAACCATGGCCACACACCACAGTTGACCTTATTCTTCATATACACACAAGTGGGCGCAGGCGTTGGAATCATTCCCCTCTCATTCACTTCCATTGATTTGAATTCATTCATTTTCCTTCAGCTTACTCCCTTTATTTATCAGGGGTCGCCACAGTGGAATGAACCACCAACTTTTCCAGCATATGTTTTACACAGCAGATGCCCTTTCCAGTACTGGGAAACTCCCATACACACTCATTCACACACACACTCATACACTACAGCCAACTGAGTTCATCAATTCCCCTATAGCACATGTGTTTGGACTGTGGGGGAAACCGGAGCACCCGGAGGAAACCCACGCCAACATGGGGAGAACATGCAAACTACACACAGAAATGCCATCTGACCCAGTTTGACCGATTATGACTCCTAGTCATTTCCCCCATTGAAAACCATTACAAAATTGAGTGCACTTCCACATTGTAGTATAGGCTCACATGCAGATTATTGGTGCATGTCTATTTTGGTCTGTGAAGAACTCTTGGCAGCTGTCATTGTGTTGATTACTCGAACACTGTAGCACCTCTGCAGGCCTTTTCTTGCACATTGGGTCTTTTCAGTGACCCAAACCCCAAGGGTGCCCTGAAAACCCAGACTTGTTTTATAATCTCTGCCTGACTGGAAAGGGCCACAGAGACTCCTCTGGGGGCTAATAACAGACGTGACCCACAGCCAAATATTTCTAAGGTGCAGGTCTGTTAGGCAGATTTGTTTTTATAGTGCTATCAAAATATTGTGCTGAGAAGATAATTAAATTAAAGGAGGAGCTCAACCAAGCAGTGGTGGACACAGTAACACATATATTTACTTCACCAATTTACTTATGTACGTATTTTAATTTTTTTCTTCTATTTATGTGTCAACAACTCACTGATTCAAATAATCTGTTCAGAGCGAGTTTCCGTTAAACAACTAACTGATTCAAATGAACCATGCAGAGTGAGTCTCCATTAAACAGCTCACTGATTCAAATGATCTGTTTAGAGTGATTGTTCGGTAAATATCTCATTCAAATTATGCGTTCCGAGTGAATCTCCAGTAAATGATTCACTGATTCAAATGATCCATTCAGATTGAGTCTCCAGTAAACAACTCGTTCAAATGATGTGTTTCAAGTGAATCTCCAGAATAAGATTTACTGATTCAAATGATCCATTAAAAGTAGTCTCCAGTAAACAACTCACTGATTCAAATGATCCACTGAAAGTGAATCTCCAGTAAACAACTCACTGATTCAAATGATCCACTGAAAGTGAATCTCCAGTAAACAACTCACTGATTCAAATGATCCACTAAAAGTGAATCTCCAGTAAACAACTCGCTGATTCAAATGAATCATTCAAAGTGAGTCTCCAGTAAACAACTCACTGATCCAAATGATCTGTTCAGAGTGACTCTCTGTTAAACAGCTCACTGATTCAAATGAAATAAGTAAATGATTCATTGATTCAATTGATCTGTTCAGAGTGAGACTCCAGTAAATGATTCACTGGTTCAAATGATCTGTTCAGAGTGAGGCTCCAGTAAATGATGTTTAGCATGTGAATATGATTTCACGTGTTTTTACTCAGATTATAATTAGTTGTAAATAAATAAATACATTATTCCTGTTTATTTGTAAGTCGCTTTGGACAAAAGCATCCGCTATATGACTAAATGTCAATTAAAAACCAAGTAAAGACTTCTGCTGGAGTAAGATATAAGGTCATCTGTACTAGATATATTAGGGCATCTGTACTTTTACTCGAGCGCCTGATTTGTGTGCTTCTAAGAAGAGGAACTGTGATGTTTAATTTTATATATTTCATTGTGGAAGCAAGACATGCATTTCCTCAGGAACTAAAGAAGTTCCCTTAAAGAGGCCGCAGAGTCTGATCTATACCTTTTTAGGATGTCTTTTTTCTTGTAAAGCTCATAAAGCAGAATCTGAATAATATGCTGACTATGACTGTTTCATCTGATGATGTCTCAAGTGCTCTTGATCATGGTAATACAGAGTTCTTTGAGCTCATTATGCTTATAGATTACCGCTCTCTGTCAATACGGTATCGACTGACTGTTGTATAGAGTACAAAGAGCTATACTAACTCTCTTCCAGGATGGAGTCAATAATTAGCCTCCACTCATTTCACAGACCATCACTTCAGCTGAAGCATCCTCATGTTCATCAGATGACAGCATATTTGTGGATGTTACCATCCAAACAATATAAAGTCTTCAACACGTATTCGAGTCTCCGAGATCAGATGAAGAGAGAGAATTTGTGCCTAAACCAATCGGTTCCACATCATTTCACAGTTGCCACTTCATATTTTATTCAGGATAATTAAGTAGACTTTGCGAATGTTCACCCTCCTGGCTTGCTGAACTTGTTTAGTCATTTCAGATATTAATGAAACCCTAAATGACTTGCCTCCCACCGTGCAGTATCGAGCACAAGCGCTTGGAATTCTCTAAAGAGTATTGATTCGAGGATGGGTACTCTTTTCGGGAGGAGGAATTTCAGCAAATCAGATGTATTCTGTTTCAGCCCTCGTGTGCCGTGCCCCTGTCAATCCCTTTCCGCCAATCAGATGTCAAAGTTGAGCCCCGCACATCTGTTTCCAAGGGAACAAAGGCGGAACCCTGCCGAGGATGAATGATTTATAATTTGGAGACGTCCTGCGCTCGTTTTCTCTCTCTCTCTCTCTCTTTCTCTCGTGCCCAGCACTTGTGGAGGAGTTTAATTATAACAAGCGTTATTAAAAGAGTGGAATTCTTCATTTGGCTTCCATTAAGCCACACAACAGTCTTTCTCCATCTAATGGCACAGTCCGCTTGGCACACACAACTCGCTCTTCCTGTGTCCTCCAACGCATATTATCAGTTCATTATTTATTGCGTTTACACTCTCAAATGTAATTTACAGCAGACACTCATATTATTCACAGAAGCCCGGCTCTTCCTTGTTAAAACACCACATTTCTTGCAGGGATTTTTCCTTCCCCTCTGGAAGGTGTCAAAAAGACAGCGTTTGTCATGCATCTTAATGCGGCTTCAAATTAGATTCAGGGTCGAACGCTCTCAGCTTGGCACTCCTGATAATTAGTCAAGGGTCAGGAGATATTGAGCTAAGCTAGTAAGCTACAGAGGCTAGTGTTCGCTTTGTATATTTATGAGCGCTTGTCCCATGCTGACAAACAAATGTAGGAGGAAGAAGGAATGCATGATTGCATGTGCAATGTCTTACAGAATTCTGATTTAGGCTAATCCTCACAATGTTATTGTTTATTATTGTTAATATTGTTTTGGCCTTTCATCCTCATGACAGCATTGTCTGTGCGCTGAAACAAACTTTTATGGATAAGGGTTTACAGAGTGGGAAAATATCAAATCTCTCAGGAAAAATAGCAATTTTTTCTTTATCATCTTTAATCATCACACTGTAAGAGAAAACAGATTAATAATGCTGTTAATAACTAGCTTAGAGCACCGTCTGCAGATGAAAAAAACAGTAAAGAGCGCCATCTGCTGTTAGAAAACTAGCTTAGAGCGCCATCTGCTGTTGGAAAACTAGCCTAGAGCGCCATCTGCTGTTAGAAAACTAGCCTAGAGCGCCATCTGCTGTTTAAAAACTAGCCTAGAGTGCTATCTTTTGTTATAAAACTAGCCTAGAGCGCCGTCTGCTGTTAGAAAACTAGCCCAGAGCGCCGTCTACTGTTAGAAAACTAGCCCAGAGCGCCGTCTGCAGTTAAAAAAATGGTCTAGAGTGCTGTATGCTGTTAAAAACCACCCTAGAGCGCCATCTGCTGTTAAAAACCTGCCTAGAGCACTATCTGGGGTTTAAAAACTAGCTTAGAGCACTATCTGGGGTTTAAAAACTTGCCTAGAGCGCTATCTTGGGTTAAAAAACAAGCCTAGAGCACCATCTATTGTTTAAAAAAACTAGCTTAGAGTGCTATCTGCTGTTAGTAAACTAGCCTAGAGCGCCATCTGCTGTTGGAAAACTAGCCTAGAGCGCCATCTGCTGTTGGAAAACTAGCCTAGAGCGCCATCTGCTGTTAGAAAACTAGCCTAGAGCGCCATCTGCTTATAAAAAAATAGCCTAGAGTGCCATCTGCTGTTGGAAAACTAGCCTAGAGCGCCATCTGCTGTTAGAAAACTAGCTTAGAGCGCCATCTGCTGTTAGAAAACTAGCCTAGAGCGCCATCTGCTGTTTAAAAACTAGCCTAGAGTGCTATCTTTTGTTAGAAAACTAGCCTAGAGCGCCGTCTGCTGTTAGAAAACTAGCCCAGAGCGCCGTCTACAGTTAAAAAAAAATGGTCTAGAGTGCTGTCTGCTGTTAAAAACTAGCCTAGAGCTCCATCTGCTGTTAAAAAACTAGCATAGAGCGCCGTCTGCTGTTAAAAACCAGCCTAGAGCGCCATCTGCTGTTAAAAACCTGCCTAGAGCACTATCTGGGGTTTAAAAACAAGCTTAGAGCGCTATCTGGGGTTTAAAAACTTGCCTAGAGCGCTATCTTGGGTTAAAAAACAAGCCTAAAGCACCATCTATTGTTTAAAAAAACTAGCCTGGAATACTGTTTGCAGTTTAAAAAACTAGTCTAGAGCACCGTCTGCTGTTAAAAATCAGTAGAGAGCGCCATCTGGAGTTTAAAAACTAGCCTAGAGCACCATCGACTGTTAAACTCTAGCCTAGAGTGCCTTCTACTGTTATAAACTATCCTAGAGCGCCATCTGCAGTTTAAAACTAAGCTCAGGATTGATTCCAGAGACTCTCAATGCATTTAAAAATGTAAGAATTAATCCATGAATAACAAAGAATCAGAATCAGAAAGAGCTTTATTGCCAGGTATGTTCACACATACGAGGAATTTGTTTTCGTGACAAAGCTTCTACAGTGCAACAGGATTACAGAGACAGGACAAAAAACAGATAATAAATATATATATTTTTTAAAAATAGAAGTAGTGAGTGCAAATATACAGATATACAGATTGACAAGGCTCGACGTATCATCCTAGCCCTAGTATTAACCCAGTTTTTCCCCTCTCCACATAAACTCAGACATTCCTTGAAGTGATGTGTGCATAGATGCAAAATTTTTTGAATCCACAATAGACAAAAGCACCGTGATAGCCATGATGTGCACACAGTCTTAAAGACCTCTTCCAGTGCAGCATGTTTAAGGATACAGCCTGGTTTCAATCGGAAGACTGTGTTAAAGCGTGACAAGCTAAGATACCTACATCTGTACAACACATTGGACTCTCACAAGGAAACACTTCCGATTTATAGAAAACCATAACCTAAAACAAAAGACACTGTGAAGCTTCTTATGGAAAGCAGATTTTTAGCCTCATGGGAAACACTGGCATAGGAAAGTGTATATATATATATATATATATATATATATATATATATATATATATATATATATATATATATATATATATACAGTTGAACTTTAAATTATTAGCTCTCATGTGAATTTTTCCCATGTCTCCATAATGATGTTTAACAGATTCAAGAATATTTTATTTTGGCTAGAATAAAAGCAGTTTTAATTGTTTTAAACCCATTTTAAGCTCAATATTATTAGCCCCCTTAAGCAATATTAGTGTTGGATTGTCTCCAGAACAAACCACTGTTATACAATGACTTGCCTAATTACCCTAACTTTACCCTAATTACCCTAGTTTAGCCTTTAAATGTCACTGTAAGCTGAATACTAGTGTCTTGAAGAATATCTAGTCTAATATTATTTACTGTCATCATGACAAAGATAAAATAAATCAGTTATTAGAGATGAGTTATTAACACTATTATGATTAGAAATGTGTTGAAATTAAATCTTCTCTCCATTAAACAGAAATTGGGGGAGAAAATATACAGGATAATTCTGACTTCAACTATAAAAATAAAAATCTGATCCTGTTTTGGTAGACAAGCGGACTGCTAGTGATGCCATAAATGCACGCTCATCCACTCCAGCAGCATCAAAGCACTTTTTATGAATTATGCATTTTGATCTTGGAGAAAGTCAGCAGTTGAAAGCTCCCGTCTAGCTTCTAATGGTCCAGCAGAAGCATCTTATTATAGATCATGTTTTGTTTCATTAATCTCAGCCTCGCAATCCTTCTCATCCACCAGCAGCAAATTACAAATACCCAAATGACTCTAATTGATTATTTTTTCTCAGGAATTGTTTTAACTTTTAATACTTTAACGTTCACTTGAGTATATTGTTAGTGCTGTATCGGTGCTTTTACGCCACTATTATCCTTTAACCTGCAGTCACTGCAAAGACCTGAGGACAGGTGTGATGTGCTTGATTTTCTGGTTCTACCAGACAGACCAGGGAGATGAATATTATATTGAATAACCCCCCTGGACATGGCCAACCTGGTGGTGATGGGAGGATGGTGGGTGAACTACAGTGTGTTCAAAGCACCACTTGCGAAAATGCATGTTGTTTCGGTAGACCTACGGATGACAATGGCGAAAAGAGCACTGAAATATAATAAAGCATGTAGTGCAAGTAGAGTTACTAGTAAAGACCAAAGACCAAAGGAATCAAATGAATGGACAGCTCATATATTCCTTGAGTCTCGTGGCTATTGGTTGGAACTGATTGTGATAAGTGACGTGACATTATGGGCCCTATCATACACCTTGCGCCATAAGGTGCATAGACGTGTTTGGCGTGATTTTTTGCTATTTTCAGACCAGTGCAGGTGTAATTTTCTTGGTTTGCACCACCCTGTTTAAACAGCAAATCCTTTTGTGCCACTTTGTAGACTCGAGGGTTTGCTGGTCTGTTAAGGAGGTGTGTTAAGGCGCATTGTTGGAACATTGCTATTTTGAGGAACTGAAACCATCTAAGACGTCTGCATCACCATATGGGCATAAGAACAGGACGTGTGTTTGGATATAACTCAGTGTTTTGACCACACTTAATTATTATTGTTCATTTATTCCTTTACTGAACATTAGAACTGAATTTAGAAATAGTTTTGACACAAATCTTTGAGCTTAACAAACTAAATTAAATCTGTCGGCTAATGGATGTGTTCAGTGGAGTGAGTTTCCACCGTTTCCTTACTCCACCAAAGTAAAGGAGTAAAAGTAAAGTAAAGAGAAAGTAAAGAGGCTGAATGGAGGAGGCTCGTTCTTAATCCTTGCGCTGCAGATGCTCTGTTTAACTGTTTTCTCACTAGTGAAGCATTCAGTTTTTACACTTACAAAGTCACCATGTAAATTGCAAATGCTTGACGCAACTGACTCTTAAACGGAATGAGAGATAAGACTCTGATTGGTTTAATGCATGTTATGCTCAGAACACACCCAGAACTCATTAAGAGAATAAGCACAACCCTGTTAGACCATGCGCTGGGCACAGAGCTTACTTCTCCATCTTTAAAATAGCAAAAGTAGATTTGGACATGCCCTTAATGCTTTTGCGCCATGTGCTTTAGACTGTGCCTAGATCATTAAAAGAGCTCAAAGTCTTGTTGGTAAATCTAGTGCTAAAAGCTACATTTCTGAACAGAATCCTGGCCGCAGCGTTCTGTCTGAGCTGCAACTGTCTGACTGTCTTTTTGGGAAGGCCAGTGAGGAGTCCATTACAGTAATCCACCCTGCTGCTGATAAAAGCATGAACAAGTTCCTCTAATTCCTCATTGGGGACAAAGCGTCTGAGTCTTGCAATGTTTTTTGAGATGATAGTATGCTGATTTACTTACCGCTTTGACATGATTACTGAAACTTAAATCATACTCTAGAATAACACCAAGACTCTTGCCCTTATTTTTTGTTGATTGACCCTTAGAGCCAGGGTACGCATTCAAATGCAATGACAACATCGAATAATCAGTCCTGTGATTCCCATCCAATGAAATCACTCGTAGAAAAATATCTTCATATAGAACAACCTCAAGACAAGTGCACTTGATAAACGTGTGCAAAGACTGAGTGTTTAGATGATGATGAAGATGTATGAGGACTGAAATCACCAAATGGCCTTAAACAATCACTAATTCCCTACAGAATGTTACGTTTTCACACAAGTTGCATGTAAACGCATCAACCTTTCACAGTGTAAAACTCACCACTCTTGAGTACTTTTAAAAGGGCTACTTCTTACTCAGACTTTGAGTAATATTTACACCTGATAACTCTACTTGCACTGCATTTTTTATTATTTTTCAGTGCTCTTTACGCCGCTGTCACCTGTAGGTCTACCAAAACAACATGCATTTTCGCGAGCGGTGCTTTGAATACACCGTAGTTCATTTATTTAGACGCTGTATTCTTCTATCCCGCTGTTCAGCTAAATAGGTTTTGATTCACAGGGATGTGAGGGCTTCTCTCTTTGGCATGTTTACCTTCATCTTGTTCATTAAAGCATCTCTGGCAAGAGGGCAGAGCGTTCGAAACAATAAAGCCATGTTTTCACGCCTAAAACTGTGGAGTGCCTAGCAGGTTTAGTGTCAGGCGGTTCAACGGGAAGCTGTCGGCTTGATTGATGGAGGTGAGAAGGAAATGTGCCAGGGCTGGAGATGGAAACAATGATTGAGACGCCACCGCTTATTCTTATCCGCCGTGCCAATGCAGAGTCGCCGACCCATTTTCACTACAAAAACAGGTCGGAATTCCAGGGCACTAATTACAGACTTCCTCTGAGGAACAAAATAAATAACAAAAACATTTCTCTAAAGCTCTTAAGTGGACTTTTATCTAGGAAGGTTGAACATGAATAGTGAGAAAGAGGGAGAGTTTGGAGGGAAATGTCACTCCTGAAACAGCCAGTGGTGGATGGAGCACTACAAAATCATTCTGAAGTAAGAGAACAATTACTCGGCAAGAAATCTAGTGCAAGTACACAATGAAAAAAATATGATTCATTGGATTTACTTGATATTTCTGTAAGTTAAGTGGTTGTAAACAATTTATATGTTTATTTTTTGTCAGTGGAATAAAATTATCTATTGTAAACACTACTCAAAGTAGCAATCAGACAGCACTGACGGATCCACAATTCAGTTCGGCAACACTTGACGTCACCCATTCAAAGTGAATGAGAAGCGTTGACACGGACGCCCCGTGTGAAGGTATAATAACTGCTGGGTTAATTAAACCCAAATTAATTTGGGAAAAATATAAACTAACTCAAACACTGGGTTAAATTTGGTCCTATTATTTTAATTCAGCAGTTGGGTTAGTTCCTATTACACCCAGAATTAAGTTAAAATAACTCTGCATTTCTTAGAGTGAAGTAAACATTTGTAAAACTACTTCATAAAGTACAATTCCTAAGAAAAACTATTTAATTAAAGTAATTTGAGTATTTTTAATTTGTTACTTTACACAAACACCATATTTGGCCGTATCTTGTTAGCATGTCATTTACATATGTTTTTAATTAGCGAGGGTCAATCTAGATGTAGATATGTCCGCTTTAAAAACACAGACACAGCACTAAAAATCTACTCAAGAAAACGCTAGCACTTTATTTTATGTCACAAGTAATGCTATAAACAAACTGTTTACTAAGAGTGTTAGCTCAATAAACTGCTGATAAGATGCTTGTTAATAGTGAGGTGGAAGTTGGGTTTAGGTATTGGGTAGGGTTAGGGGTGTAGTAAAAAATCATACTTTATAACTACTAATAACAGTTAATATAGCAATAATAAGTAGATAATAAATCAGTTAATATCAGGAATTGTGACAAACTAAAGTATTACCAATACCTGATTCACACGGGGCTTCAGTGTCAATGCTGGACAGAGGATCTGTCTGAAGTTGGGGCTGACGCGATCATCATAGCAGCATCAGCCAATGAAATTAGTCCGCAGTTACTGCTACTGTCTGAGCTAGGGTATTTGCATAAAGCGATCTGATTGGCTGACGCTTCCATTGGCGCTTTAATAGTTGAAAAATTCTCTATTTCTGTAGCGAGTGACGCTGACAGATCCACGAATCAGTTCGGCAACGCTTGGCGTGACCCATTCAAAGTGAATAGGAAGCGTTGATGCTGATGGCCCATGTGAATTAGGCATAAGACATGCTGGGTTATTAAAATGCAAATTAATTGGGTAGAATATAGACTAGCCCAAACATTGGGTTAAATTTGGTCCTGTTAATTTAATTTAGCAGTTGAGTTAGTCCATCTTACACCCAGCATTGGGTTGAAACAACCCAGCATTTCTTAGAGTGAAGTAAACATCTGTAAAACTACTTAGTAAAGTACAACTCCTGAGGAAAACTACTCGTAATTACTTAGTTATTTGTAGCTACTTGTGATTTGTAGCTTTAAATCACTAGAAACAGCCCATTTGGCCGTATCCTGTTTGCATGTGGTTTACATGTGTTTTCAATTAGCGATGGTCAAGACGTAGCTATGTCCGCGTTGCATTGTTTTGCTTGGATTTTTTTTCCTCTCTCTCTCTTCAATTAAAGGATTAGCTGCTGCTATTTTGAGCCGGGCGCTGTTCTCCTGCCAGCTGATGAGTAATTAGACAGTGGGACTGTAATTAACATGAGAGTCTCTACTGACAAAGCCTGCAGAGCTGGTGTCAAGCTAGGCCACCCTGCTAGCATCACACCTGCGCTAGGTACATTCTCATGGTTTTGATTTTAAACCATCTTCAGTGCCTACTCGTAATTAGCTTGAAGCGGATAAAATGTCTTGTGTGTTATATTATTTTCTGGCAATTAAATATGAGTCCAGGTGTATGAGGGATTGATAAGCTC
Source organism: Danio aesculapii (assembly GCF_903798145.1). Taxonomy (NCBI): domain Eukaryota; kingdom Metazoa; phylum Chordata; class Actinopteri; order Cypriniformes; family Danionidae; genus Danio; species Danio aesculapii. The sequence continues at coordinate 41,413,031 of NC_079458.1, forward strand.
TACTGCTAATGTGGAAGAGCTACAGAGGTTAGCAACTTAGCATTTACGCTACACTCATGTCAGGGGAAGTCCATTCCTCAGACCGACATCATATTTTATTCTTTTTCAGAGGTTAATGTATTTTCCAGTAATGCTAGCTAAACAAGACTGGTAACAGAATTCTAGAAATATAGCATGACCAGAAATATAGTAGAGCATTCGCTCCAGAATGTAATCATACAGTACAGTGAGAAACAACTTACAGATATACTGCACTTGAATCATGTTACATGCATATACAGTTATTAGCCCTTAATATTTAAGGGTTGATTATTGTATTTACATTAATAATTAAATAATAACAGCCGCTGTGTTATAACTTATGCTGGATAAGTTGGTGGTTCATTCCGCTGTGGTGACCCTTGATTATTAAAGGGACAAAGCTGAAAAAAATGAATGAGTGAATGAGTTATTTAGCAGGATATAAGTTTTCTGCTTAAAGTGCAATTTAAAGGCGTAATTAGACTAAGTTAGATTTATTAGTTGTCATTGGACAACAGTGGTTTGTTCTGTGGTCAAATATATTATATAAATATATATATATATATATATATATATATATATATATATATATATATATATATATATATATATATATATATATATATATATATATATATATATATATATATTCTTAAGGGGACTAACTATATTGACCTCATAAATTATTTAAAGAAAAACTAATTACTGTCAAACTAACAGAAATAGGACTTTTTAAAAATGAAAAATATATATAAAGGGTTGAACATCACCATCACTTTAGAGATATTAGAAAAATAATCTAATTTTATTAATTTATTTGGCCCCATTTTATATATCACATTTTTACATTGTACTTATACTTGAGCACATACATGCATATAACTACATTTGTAAGTATTTTTGTAAATACATTTATAATTACACTGGTGATCCATCCCTTACACCTTAACCCACCCTTAAACCTACAAATACCACCAAACCTGTCTCTAAGCCTACCCGAATTCCACCTTGAGATCACCACAAGTGTTCTACAATGCTTTATGAACAGAACTTAAGGACACTTAAAGTAAAGTGAGACAATTTATTTGTTTATTTATCCACGACAAAGGGATTCATTCCTCAAGGATGTAAATGTACCCAAATAAGCCTAAGTTTCATTGCTAGTTCCTTTGCTAGATGTTGTACACCTAAAAACCAACAGAAATTCAAATTAAAAAACAAATCTCAAATATTGAAACAAACTCTCGCAAATGTACATTTCAGCATTTCCTAAACTTATACTTAATTGAATTATTATGAATGAAGTGAACATGTAATAATTCAAATATGCATACACTGCTGAAAATGCTAAAGAAATTCTGACTTAGAGTTTCTGTCTTGTTTCCAGTCCAAATATCTACAAATTCTTAAATCAGGAAGTATTTTCTAGACAAGCTAAAAATGAGTCGTGTTGTTTTCAGAAATAATGAGTCAAAATCAAGTGAGATTTCCTTAAAACAAGCTAAATAATCAGCCAATGGGGGAAGCAAAATAATTTTTTCTTTTGACGTTTTATTTCTCTTCTCCCATTGGCAGATCATTTTGCTTGTTTTAAGGAAAATTTTACTTAATTTTGGCATATTATTTCTGAAAACAAGATATTATGTTTAGCTTGTCCAGAAAATGATTTTTTATTGCAGAATTTTTAGCTATTTGGACTAAAAACAAGACAAAACTCTGAGTAAGAAAAGCATTTTTTGCAGTGTGTTTAATCAGAATGTAATGGATTAGATTGTAAAAATGACCACAGGAGGTTGAAAAACAAAACAAGCTCTTCCTTCCTCCATTTTTAGTGTTGTTTTTATATCCGCTCCACTTCCACCCCAATCCTCCCCATTATATTAGTCCAGGTCATTTGACTCAAGAAGAGAAGTAGATGATCACCACTCAAGCGACATGCATAATTTTACAAATTAAAAAAGCTGGAAGAGCTAAAAATAACCCCAACTAACTCCGCCAGGTAAATTGGGTGATGAATGGGAGGTCTTGGAGGAGCCTATAGATCTCTCAGCTGGCAGTAATACAATTTTCATGAAAATGTGAATTAATTATACCTGCGCTTAATGGAATTTCAGAGGAGCTTTCGGAGCGGGCAGGTGTCGTGGGATGGGATGGTGGGAGGAAGCCGTGGGTTTTGATGGATGAAGTAGAACTTTGCCCTGCCAAACCTGCCGTCCCACATTTGTGTTTGCTTTGACTGGGCCGTCCCGCATCTGTCTGGTCTACGTCTTAGTTCCTCCTCAGTAACCCGCAGCAGATGGTGTTTGAGCCTTAGATACACAAGAGCAGTTGCGGATTAAATGACTGACCAGTTTGTGGATTTTTGTTGTCCACTAATATGCGAGACGAGGGTAAATGAGACAAGAAAGCATGCAGTGCATCCGGAAAGTATTCATAGCGATTCCCTTTTTCCACATTTTTTCATGTTACAGCCATGGTGATTTCGGGTCCATGCCGTTATCCACGAGACTGCCGCACACTCTTTCTCTCTCACACACACAGACTCTGATATAATAAAACACACACTCTTTGTAAATGTAATTAGCTCTGAGGAGTCTCCACTAAGTTCTGCCCTTCACAGATGGACTGTGGGTAAAAAAATGAGCAGGTTTTAACACAGCAGATCTTCCCCGTGACACAATCATCCAAACACACTCACACTTGGACTCTCGCCAGCCGGATAAATGAATGATCTGCTTTTATTTAATATTGCATTTCAGATATTAACTGATATGATGAGAACAGCATTGTTTTATCGCAATCTCCCTGAACATTTCCCCTTACATAACCTGCATCACCCCCTAAAAACAGCAGAAACCGAGACGACCAGAAAACAGCAGAGTCAGCTGGCTCCAGGACACTTCTCCTTCCCCTCCAGAGATGCTTGGCTTTCATTTGGGACACTTTCTCACAGTGATCGCAGCAGACTTTAAATTAGATTTGCTGCTATAAAACTGCACATTCACACTAGTGGCTGACACACACACACACTTGCTCTTATCCTCAAATGTCAGTGTGGTTTCAACGCTCGGGATGTTTCCTTACCAACATAATGACATAATTCATTGTTGTTTGTTTTGCGGTGGTGATGCTTCTGATGAAATGCTGGCGTGCTTTCCTTATAAGAGCAGGACCGTGAGGTGCATTTGGAGCCGGTTGTTTTCTGGAAGCTTTCTCAGGCAGGGAATTCCCACCAGGAGTCGGGGCTTTCCCTTAATCTCCTGTTTGTATTGCTTTTAAAGGTGAAGTGTGTGTTTATTCCCCCTTGATGTTAAAATATTTTCTCCAATCCCGTCTTAATATGCAGAGACACCTACAAGTGAACAATTCATAGGTTGATTTCCCTGGAAAGTGACTGATCAAAACATTGAGCTGCTGCTTGGAGATTCCTGAACAGCCAGAAATTGCGAACTAACTAACTGACCAATAACAGCAGATACAGCTCAGCCAATGGAGTGAGTTTGAGATCAATCTAACTGACCAATAACAGCAGAGACAGCTCAGCTAATGGAGTGAGTTTGAGGTCAATCTAACTGACCAATAACAGCAGATACAGCTCAGCCAATGGAGTGAGTTTGAGGTCAATCTAACTGACCAATAGCAGCAGATACAGCTCAACCAATGGAGTGAGTTTGAGGTCAATCTAACTGACCAATAGCAGCAGATACAGCTCAGCCAATGGAGTGAGTTTGAGGTCAATCTAACTGACCAATAGCAGCAGAGACAGCTCAACCAATGGAGTGAGTTTGAGGTCAATCTAACTGACCAATAGCAGCAGATACAGCTCAGCCAATGGAGTGAGTTTGAGATCAATCTAACTGACCAATAACACCAGATACAGCTCAGCCAATGGAGTGAGTTTGAGGTCAATCTAACTGACCAATAGTAGCAGATACAGCTCAGCCAATGGAGTGAGTTTGAGGTCAATCTAACTGACCAATAGCAGCAGGGACAGCTCAGCCAATGGAGTTTGAGCTAGATCTAACTGACCAATAGCAGCTCAGCCAATGGGAACCAACTGACCAATGACAGCATTGTGTAACCCCGTTTGAAAGCATAATTAATTTTGCATTTGGCTGTGCTCTTTTATGATTATACAGACAGATTTGATTCTCTGTACTGTAAAATGCAATGGAAATCTTCACTTTTTTCCTTTATATATATTTATTTCTCCAGTTTGATTCACCCCTCCCCCACTATACTTTTTTAAAGCAGAAAGTGGTTAATAAATCACAAGGCGCTCATTAGTTCTGATCTGTGATCAGCTGGTGTGGGCGAACTGATCCACACTGTCTTTTCTTCAGCCAAGCTCTCTGATCTCCAGTCGCTGGCCGCTGCACAGCTCTCTCATCTCCCGCCATGGAGATTTGAGCAGAGCCACATATCAGATCTGCAGACCTCAGAAACAAAGAGCTTATTTGTGTAATATCAGAGCAGTGTTCTGCACAATATTGAAGACCGAGTTTGCAGTTAGCTTGTTCTTTGATAGAGTGCATTAATGCCAGTTTCTGGAGGGAGAAATGTATCTATCGATTTCAGAAATACATCCATTTCAAAAACTTACCTTGCGATTTTGGCTTCTAAACATTGCTGGGTTGTTATAAAAAAATAATCTGTCAAATTTATGCAAACACCACAGCTGGGTTAAAAATGGTTTCAATTTTTCAATTTCAATTTAACTGAAAAAATTAACCCAATGTTGGGTTATGACAACCCATCATTTTTTATTGAAATGCAAAAATAAATAAATAAATTTATGGTACGGTCAAATCAATTACAGAATAAATTAACCCATTATAATACAAACGTGTTATCTTGCAGTTTAGATCAGCACCCAAAATATATATATTTTTGTTCAGACGACTTGTTTAAAATGAGCTGAATCGACATAATTCTTGAGTTTTTTTGGGGCAAACTTAAATATTTTATGTTAAAATTGTAAAAACCATTACGTTAACTGAATGGATTTGTGTTGGTACAACATGAAGGAATTGTGTGGAACCTTGTTTTTTTATCTTCTAAAAATGCTGGGTTTTCGTAACCCAACGTTGGGTAAGTTGTGTGCAAACCCAACATAATATTCAATTCTATTTTAATGATACTTTTTAACCTTTTTTTTTTTACCTTTAATTTTTTTGGGTTGGGTTTGTCCATATTTGACCCAATGTTGGTTTACAACAACCCAGCACTATAGAGTGTATTGTAAACCAACGTCAGGCCCAAGGGTGGTTGAGAAATAAAAATAGGCAGAATGGAAGAATGTTGGGTCCCCCAAATGTTGGGTGACCCAACGTTGGTTTATGACAACCCAGCATTTTATAGAGTGCATTGTGTTTTTTAGTATGCAATTAGCAAAACCTTAGCACAAAATAAACATTGAATTTCATCGAACAGCCAGTTATATTACAGACATGCATTGGTGTGTCTAATATACAAATATACATGCTAATCTGTCTAGTTTTAGCTTCTGAAAAATGCTGGGTTGTGATAACTCAATGTTGGATCAATTGTGGACAAAGCCAACATTGGGTTAATTTTTTCATTTAAATTTAAATTACATTTTTAACCTTTTTTTTTAATCTCTAACCTTCTTTTCTCTTTGGTTTTTCTATATTTGACCCAATGTTGGTGCATTGAAATTCAACGTTGGGTCAAATATTTGGACAAAGCCAACATTGGATTAAAAAGTGTCATTTAAATTAAAGTGAGTTAATTAACCCAGTGCTGGATTTTAGATTTTGACGGACAGCAGCTTCTAAAAAATCCAGGTTGTCATAACTCAATGTTGGGTCAATTGTGAACAAACCCAGCATCGGGTTCATTTTTTCAATTCAATTTTATATTATGTTAAATGTTTATATTAAGACATTACCTCGCAGTTTTGCCCAGCTTTAGCTTTTACAATAAATGCTTGGTTGTTGTAACCCAACGTTGGGTCAAAAATATAGACAAACCCTACATTGGATTGAAAAGTGTCATTTAAATGAAATTGAAATAAGGATAATCCAAAATGGGTGGATGGAAGCATGGCTATTGTCAATGTGCTCAGTGTTCCCTCTTGATGTACGCAGATATCGCATTTCTCCATGCAATCACTTTACATTCTTTTGCATTAAGAATCCTCCATTGCCGTCTACACACTGTACACATTGTTTAATCTCCAGTAACCTTCCTCCTGACCGCCTCTCTTGCCTCGAGCTCACAGCTCACAGGAATGACATCAGAACTCATGACTACTTTATGAAGCATCCATTTTTCAACACACGTCTGAAATACACGTTCCCTTTCAAACCATTTCTTCTTTTTTTTTGCACTAAATATCCTTCCTCATCCAATAAGCTCTTGTCTCCCGTTCAGGAAATTAAATCGTCACGTCGACTATATGCTTTATTAAATCGGGATTCATTAAAATTAATCTTTCATTCTAATATTCACCTGGGGTCTCAATATGTGACATGCGATAAGCCCCTTTTAAAGCGATACTCCCTGTGTTGTATTTTAATATGGCAATAATACGTTTTATTTTTTCTCCTCAGGTTGATCTTGGATTCCTGCGCTTTGTCTCGGCCATCGGCACACAGGGAGCCATTTCTCAGGAGACCAAGAAGAAGTATTATGTGAAGGAATATAAGGTGGATGTGAGCTCCAATGGAGAAGACTGGATCACTATTAAGGATGGCCCAAAACAGAAGGTGAGCTTTATTTGTGTGATCTTTCTTAAAGGTGCAATGAATCCTTCTGTTGTTTTAGTAACACTTTCTCTCATACAACTGATTTAACCACATACCGTTCAAGCCCCCCTGCTAAATGTGAGTTATTTAATATTTTCCCCAAATTCTTTTCAACACATTTCTATCATAATAGTTTTAATAACTGATTTCTTTTCTTTTTGCCATGATGACAGTAAATAATATTAGACTAGATATTCTTCAAGACACTTCTATACAGCTTAAAGTGATATTTATAGGCTTAACTAGGTTAAATAGGGTAAAGTTAAAGTAATTAGGCAAGTCATTGTATAACAGTGGTTTGTTCTGGAGACAATCCAACACTAATATTTCTGAAGGGGGTTAATAATATTGACCTTGAAAAAGGTAAAAAAAAAAAATTTAAATGCCTTTTTTTCTAGCCAAAATAAAACAAAAAAGACTTTCTCCAGAAAATATTAGAGGAAATATTAATATATTAACATAGTAATAATATATTAATATATCCTTGCTCCATTATTTATTTATTTATTTATTTATTTATTTTTAAATGTATTTATTTTTAAATTTATTCATTTATTTATTTTTAGAGTTCTTTATTTATTAGTTTGTTTATTTGTTTATTTATTTTCAAATATATTTATTTATTAAGTTATTTGTTTATTTTTTGTTTATTTATTTATTTATTTTTAAATGTATTTTTTTTACATTTATTTATTTTTTAATTTATTTATTTGTTTGTTTGTTTATTTATGTATCTGTTTATTTGTTTATTTATTTATTTTTTATTTATTTGTTTATTAAGTTGTTTGTTTGTTTATTAATTAATTAATCAGTTAATTAATAAATTTATTTATTTATTTTAAAAGTTATTTATTTATTTATTTATTTTAAAAGTTATTTATTTATTTATTTATTTTAAAAGTTATTTATTTATTAATTATTTGTTTATTTTAAAAGTAATTTATTTATTTATTTAAAAGTTTTTTTGTTTATTTATTTTAAAAGTTTTTATTTTTAAATGTATTTATTTATTTATTATTGGTAATTTAATGCAATATTTATATAGTACAAAGTATAGCTTTATTAATGTATATACATTTAAAAATAATCTAAAATAAATATTTAAAAACGTCAAGGATTTAAGATGCAGATGAAAAGGGACTATTAGAGTTCTTGCAATTTTTTATTTTTATTTTTAATCAAAATAATTGTGTGTTAGAGTATATGTGTTTACTTCTTAAATATGTGTATATGGTTCTTAGCATTTTTCTGAACTTGAGGGTTTTATTTATTATTATTTTTTTTTTTATATTGAGTTAAGGTGTGGCGCAGTGGGTAGCGCTGTTGCTTCACAGCAAGAAGGTCGCTGGCTTGAGCCTCGGCTAGGTCAGTTGGCATTTCGTGTGGAGTTTGCATGTTCTCCCAGTGTTAGTGTGGGTTTCGCCCGGGTACTCCGGTTTCCCCCACAGTCCAAACACATGCGCTATAGGGGAATTGATGATTGTTTGTAGTGTATGTGTGTGAATAAGAGTCTATGGGTGTTTCCCAGTAATGGGTTGCAGCTGGAAGGGCATTCGCTGCAATAAGCGTATTCTGGAATAGTTGGCGGTTTATTCCACTGTGGCGACCTCTGAAATAGAGACTAAGCTGAAGGAAGATGAATGAGTGAAGGAATTTTTTAGTGTAATTTTCTTATTTTTCACTTAGCATTTATTTTATAACAGTAAAAGTGTTGTATTTTACATTAAGGCATGTAGTTAGTTGACCTCCACTGTAATTGCATTAGTGTAAACGCACGCTTTGTTTATTTTCCAAACCATGCAACAACCAGTAATAGGATTATCTGCGTTAACACAGCCATCTATACTTATCCCAGACCTGGAACAGTCCCTAACCATTACATATTTGACATATGACAATGAAGCAGTGTTATATAGTCCAGGTTTGGTTCCATACAGCTCATTTTCCACTAAACGCTAAAGAAACCCTTGTATTTTTCCAGTCTAACATGGAAGTAATCCGTGAAGAGCTACATTTCCAGAGCTCACTGGCAGGAATCCCTGTAAACATCTTCCTCATTGTAGCTCTGTCACCGTGGGTTTTTACTCCAGACGTGTGTGTGTGTGTGTGTGTGTGTGTGTGTGTGTGTGTGTGTGTGTGTGTGTGTGTGTGTGTGTGTGTGTGTGTGTGTGTGTGTGTGTGTGTCTCTCTCTGACTGCATTATGTGCTCTGTGTGGTATGTTAATCCGCCCTCTTAAAAGACTGAATCTGCAAGCTCTGTGAAACTCCAAAGACACCACTCATTTATTCTCTCTCTCTTATAGGACTGATGTCAACATTTGTGGTGTGGCTTTTTTTTCTTGAAATGAAAGAACAAAAGAGTTAATAAACAGAGAGTGGCCAATGAAGCGAGCGAGAGGCATTCTGGGAAGGTTTTTCAGGGTTTGAGTGTTTGAACAGCTGGTTGGATGTATTTTAACACGGGACTGATTTAGGAGACGCTGATCGCCTTGCCATCGGGTAATTGGCATTAACACGTCCCCTCAACACAGAACGGTTAAATATAGGTAGACATGTGTAGTATATGCCGCTGGAAGGGCATCCGCTGCGTAAAATACATGCCAGAGTAGTTGGCGGTTCATTCCCCCGTGGTGACCCTGATAAATCAGGGACTAAGCTGAAGGAAAGTGAACGAATGAATGTGTAGTAGTATATTTGACACTTTAGCCAACTATTAAATTATAATTCAAGGGAAAATAAAAACTAAATATTAATGGATGGATGGTCATAGTGATGGATGAATGAAGAGATGGATAGATGGATGGATGGAGAGATAGACAGATGGATGGATGGATTGAAGGATGGATGAATAGACATGGATGGATGGATGGATGGAGAAATAGACAGATGGATGGATAGATAGATGAATATATGGATGGATGGGTAAAGTGATGGATGGATGAAGAGATGGATAGATGGATGGATGGAGAGATAGACAGATGGATGGATGGATTGAAGGATGGATGAATAGACATGGATGGATGGATGGATGGATGGATGGATGGATGGATGGAGAAATAGACAGATGGATGGATAGATAGATGAATATATGGATGGATGGATGGATGGTTAAAGTGATGGATGGATGAAGAGATGGATAGATGGATGGATGGATGGATGGATGGATGGATGGATGGATGGATGGATGGAGAGATGGACGGATGGATGGATTGAAGGATGGATGAATAGACAGATGGATGGATGGATGGATAGATGGAAGGATGGATATATAGATGCATGAATAGATGGGGGGATGGATAAATGGAGGGACATAGACACTTTGGCCATCTCTTAAATCATAATTCATGCTAAAATTTAAAGAGGAATACAAAAGCCTAAAATATCAATAAATGAATAAATATAGATTTTTAATATAGAATTTATAATATTTTTATATAATTTACAGATGATAAAACGTAATTTGGTATAACCGTATTTTACAACAAAAGTATTTTCAGCAGGAAGATTTACATTAAGAAATACTAAAATAAATAATAATACTAATAAAATAATAATTAATTAAAGTCTTTATACATCCCCCTGTCTTTCACTTAATTTTACCCATTTGTAGTAAAAATAAATAAATAAATAAAAAGTATGATAAATATTTATTTAATCCACCTTTACCTATTAAATATATAAAGAAGTGATTATTCTAAAAGACCCTTTCTTGCAAATTCTTCCTGCTGTTTAAACCTCTCCTGATTTCCTGGTATTTCTCCTGTGGGCAGCTTTTCATGGATTTGAGACTCTTCCAGAGTGTGAAGTTTATGGCTGTGTTTTATTCATTTGCGAGTTCAAGACGTGTCCGCATGCATGTTTATGTGTGCGTGGCAGACTGGCTCTAACAATACAAGGTTTGAAATAGACCTGTCAAGCTCTGCAAGCCAATTAGGTGTGTGTGTGCGCATATGTGTGTGTGTGTGTGTCTCTATCTTCATGCCTGAAAGTAACAGTGAGCTTAAATATACCCAAAGGCCCAATTTCAGTGTCGAGCCTCAACTAAAGTACACTGTTCTCTTTTTCAGAGCGTGCATTTTTAAGGTGCGGTGCCTTGTTTCTGTCTGCCGGCCTCTAAAGTGCTTTTGTGAGGCGAGGGCCCATTTACAGACTGCTGAAACTGCAGTTCGGCGGTGGGCTTGTTGCACAAAGGAAAGCCTTTTTACTACTTAGAGCAGTAGAGCAGAGCATTGGCGTGACATTTAAAGATAGTGGACGGCTTCTCGTGTGTCTCCCGCCCAGACACACACACACACACACATACACACGTACACACACACGTTTGGACAAGTAGAGCCTAGGGACACGATTAGCAGCATGGATTCTGGGGTGGACGGATGGCTGTGTGCTATGACTTGAACTTAGCAGCGCTTGGTCATCCTGTATGACTTATAGCTTGACCTTGTCTGGTGTTGAATTCACTGATTTTAAAGGTGCAGTATGTAAGATTGACACCCAGTGGTTGGACTAGGTATTGCATGCCTGGTTCAAAACACATGTTAGCGCAGGTTGCCAGATTGAAGGCTAAAAAGCGTATGTGTGTGAATAAGAGTGTATGGATGTTTCCCAGTGATAGGTTGCAGCTAGAAGGGCATTCACTGCAGAAAACATATGCTGAATAAGTTGGCGGTTCATTCCGCTGTGGCGACCCCACGTTAATAAAGGAACTAAGCCGAAATCAAAGTGAATGAATGAATATTACAGATACTGACTGTACCAAACTGATACCACTGTACCATGACAGTTCGGGAGGAATACATATACCGTTACACCCCTAATATGCACTGATATAACCACAACATCCTTTATTAGTACATCCAGTACAATGACACGCTGCTGTCAGCAATCACAGTTCATAGTTTGTCAGTTATGTTGACAGAATAAACACAGAAATTGAAGAAGTGAAAGAGAGAAGCCTCTGACCTTTATATAGTGACCAGTGAAACACCATGCTGTGACTAACAGGGTTGCTTTCATTTGTGTTTCTTGGAGGAGCTTCACCTTTCTCTGACACATTCCTGGATCCTCCCATCAGCGAGAGCATGTGCAGACTGTCAGCAGGAATCTGTGTGCATGGACGAAACATGATTTGATTCATTGCAAAAACAACAGAGAGTATTGTGTGGCTGAAGCGTCCCAAACATCAAGCTGTAGCTCAGACTCTGACATCACAGAGTGGCTTTTGTCCTGCGACGCATTTGGCTCCAGAGATAACTCAATTCAAGGTCTATTTAGGTTGTCAGATTTGAGGACGCTGATCTAAACACATTCCTGACATATGTGTGTGTGTTTCTGAGTGTTAGGTGAATCCCAGTCTCGCATTGCACAAAAATTAAGCAAGGAATTTTTCACAGTATTTCCTACAATATTTTTTCTTCCGGAGAAAGTTTTTTCGGCTAGAATAAAAAGCAGTTTTAATAGTTTTAAACCCATTTTAAGGTCAATATTATTAGCCCCCTTCAGCAATATTAGTTTTGGATTGTCTCCAGAACAAACCACTGTTATACAATGACTTGCCTAATTACCCTAACTTTACATTGAGATAATTACACTTGAAGATTTCTTGAAATAAGAAAACATACATAGGTTTAAGTAAAGAGAAAGAAAGTCTTAAAATGAGTCTTATAACACTTATTTTAAGCAGTGTGTTTAGGCAGATTATCAGCAAACTAGCTTGTTAATTGCTTTTTTAGACAGTTTGCTTTTCTTATTTTGTGTGTAAATAAGGTCTTAACTAGATTTACTAAACAGGAATATTCCTCTTCATTTTAAGAATCGTCATTATTTATTCTCGTCTTCAAACGAGCCAAAGCGTTTCAACTTAAAACAAGATTATTGTATTAATTAAATCAGGATCACACTTACATGCGTATTGTCCACAATTTTTATTCAAATTAAGACTTGACAATATTATGATGCAAAATTATTCTCGAAATGCTGAATCTTACTCCAAAAAAACATAATTCTGTCGCTAAAAAAGCAAGTAAGAGTGTGATTGAGAGGTTTTAAATGAGAAAACTTGAGTTGTCACAGCTAAAATTAAGTCTTAAAAATACAAGGCTGGTCTTAAATTATGCATTTGATTGTCATTTAGCTAAATCTGCATGTAAAATACCTGAACTTTAAGCTTTACTATGTAAGAAACAAAGATAAACAATCATATTAAATCTTACACAGTCTGATCTTCATTTTAAAACATGATCAATGTGATTTTTAGGCTAGAAATAAGATTGTAACTCCTGACCAGATAAAGAGTGTCAACACACTGTCCTCTGTGGCCCCCTTAAACAAACCTAGTTCATAATTCATGTGTTTGTTTTATGTTTCTCAGATTTTCCTGGGTAACACCAACCCTACCGATGTAGTGAAAGCCAAGCTTCCAAAGCCCACGCTGACCCGATACCTGCGGATCCGACCCACTAACTGGGAAACTGGCATCGCACTGCGGTTCGAGGTCTACGGATGCAAGATCTCAGGTTGGTGTTATTTTTTTACGTATTTTAATTGAAGAAAATAACATTGCATAGAGTACAATACAGTGTAAAAGCTTTTGAATTATTAATATTATTATTTTTTTGTATGTTAGTCCATCAATTTCTAGCTACCATAATGGCTGTAAATACAAAAAAACATCTTTAGAACACATAAAAGAGGAAAGAAAAAATAAATAATAATAAACAACTATAAATAAATGAATAAATAAAAATAAATAAACTAAATTAATTAATTAATTAATTAATAAAAAATCTAAATAAATAAACAAATAAATAAACTAAATAACTAAATAAGAAAACAAATAAATATATAAATAAAAATAAATTAATTAATTAATTAATTAATTTAAAAAATAACTAAACAATAACTAAATAAACAAATAACTAACTAACTAAATAAATGAATAAAAATAAACAAAATTATAAATTATTAATTAAATAGTTTATTAATTAAAAAATAGCTAAATAAATTAAGAAAATAAATAAATTATTAATTAGATAATTAATTAATTATAAATAATTAAATCAACTAGCTAAATAAAAAAATCAACTAACTAACTAAATAAATAAATAAATAAATAAATAAATAAAAAGGGATAATAAGATGGATAAAATAGAGAAAGAAAGGAGTAAACTAATCTGTTTTTATATCAAATGTAATAGTCAAGAGAGCTTAAAGTGCTGCAATTTAAGAAAACATATGCAATTGCAAAAAACTGTAGCAGATTAGGAAAAGATCCTCATCGGTTTGACAGCAGATGTGTCGCAAATCCTCACAACACAAACAAACTTAGAAAACACCTGCATTATCTCACAACAAATGCAAATAGCACGAAACACAATGGAACTGTTTCAAGGGGAGAAATATTCAACTCGCCCTTCAAATATCACCTACAGCTTCACTGAGCAATAGTTACGGCACAATAAACAAAACCCAGGTGGGTCTGTCATGTTTTCGGGCCCTTTTAAAACATTCAATTCAATTCAAGTTTATTTGTAAAGCTCTTTTACAGTAATTATTATTTTAAATCCACTTTAGAAAGGAGCACATTATTACATTACAATCAGATTAGGTTAAAGTTACAATCAAATGTTAGTTATCATATATAAACACAGTTAACCTGCAGTTTTACAGCATATAGGGGATGTCTATGTTCAATGAAGTATATTTGCATATTTAAGTGGATGTGTTGTCCTCGAAGTCCTTTATGGTTGGCTTCATCTCTTCATCTCTTCTTATGTGTTGTCCTAGAAGTCCTCGATGGTTGGCATCGTCTCTTCACAGGTCTTGAATCACGATCAATGGCGCAGCACAATCTCTAGAGGCCTCGGGATGAGTATCCCCAGGTGGAAATAGAGAACAAAGAAAATAATTAGCGTAGCTGCTGTTCAGTGTATTTAAACGAGAGATATTAAATATCAATGTGAAAATGAAGTGCAATAAATGAAAATAAGAGATATATAAACAAACTTATAAAGCAAACACGTATTTCTAACAAAATGCCTGGTGCATTAAGACAGGAGGAGTGTATCCTACAGGTGGATTATCAAGCCCACTCACCTGCATGGAGCACACTCATGCATCATATCGTAATGGGATGCATGGTGTGTATGCTTTACTAAAAAGATAGGTCTTTAATCTAGTTTTGAACTGCGAGCGTGTGTCTGAGGCTCGGACATTATCCGGAAGGCTATTGCAGAGTTTAGGAGCCATAAATGAGATGGCTCGACCTCCTTTAGTAGACTTTGTTAAACGCTAAACATCTCTGCTGTGCTATTTGCATGTGTTGAAGATGTGCTGCATGTAAGAAGATGCAGGCATTTTTTAATGTGTTTCCATTGTGGGGATTTGCACAACATATGCTGTCAAACCCATGAGAATATTCTCTTAATCTGCTATTGTTTTGGTAATTGCATGCCTTTTCTTAAATCGCAGCATGTTAAGCTCTCTCAGGCACCATATAAAAGTCTCAAACCAAACTGTCAACAGCACAACTGGGATAAATCAAAGATTCCCTTCTGCATCAAAGTGTTGATTCAGATTCAGAAGCCGTGTTTTGTCAACACAGCACTCCATCATGATCTCTCAATTAGACGGTTTACGTTATGCTGGCTTTGGAAGCAGGCGTACAGAGAAGTGTTTATTCATGCCCCTGAAAGCCATGTGTGAACGGTGCGATAGAAGAGGAGCTAATGCATTATAGACAAGTGTTCACATCGACGGAAAGGACCACGCATTCATGTTTCCCCACGTTTGGATGTACTTCATTCAAAATGAATGGCGTGCACAGCATGAACTGCTGCAACCTCTTCACTTCAACCCCAGTACTGCCTCTATACACTCCTCCCCTGAGCCTTAACCTCTCACACATACACATACAAACACAGATGAAGTCAAAATTATTCACCCTCCTGTGAATTTCTTTTTCAAATATTTCCCAAATGATGTTTAACACATTCAGGATATTTTCAGAGTCGCTGGTTCGAGCCTCGGCTGGGTCAGTTGGCATTTCTGTGTGGAGTTTGCATGTTCTCCCCGTGTTGGCGTGGGTTTCCTACGGGTGCTCCGGTTTCTCTCACAAGTCTGAACACATGCGCTATAGGGGAATTGAATTAACTATATTGGCCGTAGTGTATGAGTGTGTGTGTGAATGGGTGTTTCCCAGTACTGGTTTATGGCTGGAAGGGCTTCCGCCACATACAAAACATATGCTGGAATAGTTGGCGGTTCATTCCACTGTGGAGACCTCTGAAACAGACTAAGCTGAAGGAAAATGAATGAATGCATACTGTAAAAATGTCCTTGCTCTGTTAAGCATCGCTGGGGAAATAGTTAAAAAGCGAACAAATTTGACTGGAGGGCGAATAATTTTGACTTCAGCTGTACATATTGCACATGCAAATGCACACATTGAGATCCCCACCCACCAGACGCACTCAGGCCCAGCTGGCCACGGCCTCATTTGCATACTCATCTGCATGTTTTGGCATGGCTCCACCCTACGGAGCTTTGATTGCGAGGGCTTTCATATCATCAGCGATGAGAACATTTCCTTGTGTGCAGGAGGAAGGCCAAAGTGCCGTCGTGCATCAGCTTTATATTCAACATGAAGTCAGAATTATACGCCCTCCTGTGAATATATTTTATTTAAAATATTTCCCAAATGATGTTGAACAGATTCAGGAATTTTGCACAGTATTTCCTATAATATTTTATCTTCTGGAGAAAGTCTTATTTGTTTTATTTCGGCTAGAATAAAAGCAGTTCTTAATTGACCCTATTTTAAGGTCAATATTATTAGCCCCCTTCAGTAATATTAGTTTTGAATTGGCTCCAGAACAAACCACTGTTATACAATGACTTGCCTAATTACCCTAACTTTACCATAATTACCCTAGTAAAGCCTTTAAATGTCACTTTAAGCTGAATACTAGTGTCTTGAAGAATATCTAGTCTAATATTATTTACTGTCATCATGACAAAGAGAAAAAAAATCAGTTATTAGAACTATTGTGTTAACAAATGTGTTGACATTAATCTTCTCTCTGTTAAACAGAAATTGGGGGGGGGGGGGGAATATACAGGGGGGCTAATAATTCTGACTTTAACTTCTCTGTGTGTGTGTGCACAGATTTAGCACTGGTTGTATATGCATGTGTGTGCGGTACGCCTCAGTTCTGGGGCGCAGCTGTTGCAGTCATGTTTTGGATGAGCGAACAGGCCACATTTCGAACACATCACAGGAGAGGATGCCTCCGAGTGACATCATCAGAGTGCATTGGGCTCTCTTGTGATGATGCCGCCATCCTGGCCAACTTATTAGAAAAGACTCTCCCCCATTATTTCACTTTTGTTATTATTGAAGTTTTATTTGATTTTAAGAAGGTCGCTGGTTTGAGTCCCGGCTGGGCCAGTTGGCATTTCTGTGTGGCGTTTGCATGGGTTTCATCTGGGTGC